>NC_142010.1:88387310-88439810 GCF_049901735.1 Notechis scutatus | reverse complement strand
AAACAGAAATGGCTGTGAAAGTCTGACTCACAGACAAACACTATACAGAAGCTTGATGATGGCAGATGAGATTCTGCTGAAACGGTGTTACAACTTTAAAAGCACAACTATAATGATGTGGGAAAATACCCAAACAAAGCTGAATACCATTTTCTGAGGTTCTCGCGGGTATTTGTATGTGCATCTTTGGTTATTCGGGTTTTCTCCCGCGTAAGATTGGAAGTATCTAGGCAACGTTTCGATGAAGTCTCATTCATCATCTTCAGGCTTCTGTCTTCAGCTCTGTGCTTCTCAGAGTGATGTGAGCTTGCAGCTGCTTCTTCCTTTTAACTGCTAGTGGGGGTGTGACTTGATTGGGTGGGGGCTTGGCTGTGTTCTGATTGGGTGGGGGTGTGTTCTCATTGGTTGGGTGTTTGGCTGTGTTCTGATTGGTTGGGGGTTGGCCATGTTCTGATTGGCTGGAGGTGTGTTCTGTTCAGGTGGGGGCTTGGTTGTGCTCAGGTTGGTCTTAGTTACTGGGGATTTGAGCTGGTGAGCTGTGATCTTGCTGTTTGGCTTCGAGTTCGTGGTCGTGCTGCATCTTCATGGTGGGGGTCAGTTCGCTTCATGTATGGCTCAGAGGGTTTGAAGTGGGTAGTGATGCAGCTGCAGTGTGGCTTCTGGTCTGTGGTCGTGTCTCATCTTCTGTGTGGGTGTGACTCTGCTTTTTACGTGGAAGTGTGGTGGTGGCATCTTGTGTGGCCCTCGTGGGTGTGGGTCTGGTGTCATTCATCATGTTAGGTACTCGTCTGTTCATGAGGGCGGGTTTCCAAATAGCTGGTAAGCGGGAGGTGTCATCTCTTTTATTCATGCTGTGGGGGCTTTTTCTATCTCTATGGCTTCTCTGATTATTCTGTTGTTGAAGTCTTCGGTTTTGGCGATAGTTCTGGTATTTTTAAAGTCAATCTCATGTCCTGTGGCTTTGAGGTGTTGGACCAGGGAAGAGGTCGGTTCTTCTTTTTTGATTGAGTTCTTATGTTCTTCAACGCGTGCACTTATTCTTCTGTTAGTTTGTCCAATGTATGTGGTGGGGCGCACTGTGAGAAGCACAGAGCTGAAGACAGAAGCCTGAAGATGATGAATGAGACTTCATCGAAACGTTGCCTAGATACTTCCAATCTTATGCGGGAGAAAACCCGAATAACCAAAGATCCATATATATATATATTGCACTGCCTGCCTCACCACATACATTGGACAAACTAACAGAAGAATAAGTGCACGCGTTGAAGAACATAAGAACTCAATCAAAAAAGAAGAACCAACCTCTTCCCTGGTCCAACACCTCAAAGCCACAGGACATGAGATTGACTTTAAAAATACCAGAACTATCGCCAAAACTGAACACTCCAGCAGCAGAATAATCAGAGAAGCCATAGAGATAGAAAAACGCCCACACAGCATGAATAAAAGAGATGACACCTCCCGCTTACCAGCCATTTGGAAACCCGCCCTCATGAACAGACGAGTACCCAACATGATGAATGACACCAGACCCACACCCACGAGGGCCACACAAGATGCCACCACCACACTTCCACGTAAAAATCAGACTCACACCCACACAGAAGATGAGACACGACCACAGACCAGAAGCCGCACTGCAGCTGCATCACTACCCACTTCAAACCCATCTGAGCCATACATGAAGCGAACTGACCCCCACCATGAAGATGTAGCACGACCACGAACTCAAAGCCAAACAGCAAGATCCCAGCTCACCAGCTCAAATCCCCCAGCAGCTGGGACTAGCCTGAGCACGGCCAAGCCCCCACCTGAACAGAGCACGCCTCCAGCCAATCAGAACACGGCCAGCCCCCAACCAATCAGAACACAGTCAAGCCTCCAACCAATGAGAACACACCCCCACCCAATCGGAACGCAGCCAAGCCCCCACCCAGTCAAGTCACACCCCCACTGGCAGTTAGAAGGAAGAAGCAGCTGAAAGCTCACATCACTCTGAGAAGCACAGAGCCGAAGAAGCAAGCCTGAAGATGATGAATGAGACTTCATCGAAACGTTGCCTAGATACTTTGAATCTTACGCGGGAGAAAACCCGAATAACCAAAGATCCACACACACACACACACACACACACACACACACACACACACACACATATATATATATATATATATATATATATATATATATATATATATACATACATACACACACACGTGTGTGTGTGTGTGTGTGTGTGCGTGTGCGTGCGTGCATATTGACTCCTGCACTGCAGAAAAGAGAGAGAAGAGGCAGGCAATGACAAAGACAGAAGAAGTGTGGTTCAGCACTGTAAAAGGACCCTGCCACTGTGGCCTGGCTGCTATTCACCAAAGGACTGGCATCGATGCACAGACATTTCCCCCCACTTGGGTGGAGGGAGAGTGTGTCTTATGGAGCGAAAATTACATTAAATTAGTATACTGACCATACTCAAGTTGTTTAGTAATGGTAATTCATGTCAATGTTCATGAAAACTGGATTAATCCAATATACTTGCCTTAGTTTCATTATGAAAATTTCTGAAATCTTTATCATCGCTTAGACAGTGAGATCAGTGGCATATTAAATAAATAAATAAGCAAGCAAGCAAGCAAAAAAGCAGGCTTGAACAAATCAAGATGGTACGCACAATCAAGCAATTGAAGCCCTCTCCCTTTTTAATTTGCATTGCAGGTGTTTCATTGATGTCAAAATGGGGTTGGGCTTTAATCTCATTGATACATCTGCCATTTTGACTTTTTGATCTCTTCTGTGGACCTTTCTATTGTATTCAGGCACAATAGTTATTATTACCTCTATAGCTCTAAATGGTATAGTCTAGAACAGGGGTGTTAAACTCACAGCCCACAGGCCAGATGTGTCAGGTGCTGGCCCTGCCCCCACCTAGTTTAGCGGAGAGGAAAAAAGTCCCGATATGTCACCTGATGCTGCCATGACAACGTGAGTTTGACACCCCTGGTCTATAATATATTTAAAATTGATCTCCTCTTACTTCTGTCCACACTTTAACATCTGCACAACTTCTTCCCAGTCCATCAAGGTCTGAGATAGGCCTGTTAAGATTGTAGAAGATAGCCTTCTGTGTGACTGAATCTGGGCTTTTGAGCTTCCTGTCTTAGAAAGTGCATTTTATTTTTTATATTCCCATTTTATGAACCCCAGTCTTATTTTACTAAGCTGATTGAACCGATTCCATAAATGATTTGTAATTTCATTTTCATCTGCTCTTTACTGCTTCTGGTAATTTTTGTACTGTTTGTTATGTAATATTGTTTTATAGTTCTATACATTTTAAAATGGTAAAATACACATTTTGAAATGCATAGAATTTCAGATTATACCTTACCCAGCCTTTGCTGGATTACTGGATGAGAAGATTTTTGACAAAAACAAAGACGGGGGTGTGCTCTCACCTCATAATTAACTCCTTTGTAAAATACACAGAGATATAACTCTACTATCTTGTTTTATAATGGGCTATATCCCCAAATTCCCCATTGATACCTTCACCTCCATACAGCAGGAAACCATAATGTCTTTTATGTATTGTTTATATAAAAAGCCTGCTATCTTTGATCTTACTGAAATAATTTATGCTTGTCAGCTCCTTTTGACAAAGTATCAATTTATCTATTTATGGCAACTTATTTGTGTCGGGTTGAAGTTTAATATAAATATATATTAGTTTATGTTTCACACATTCATGTCTTATTTCCTTTCCATCTCCAACCTTCCTGAGTTCCAACTCAAAACTCAGACTAACATCCTGAGGGAGATGTGATACAGGAAGAATAAGCCAATAGTTAAAGCATTTGTAGCTTCAATATGAAGTTGTTTAAAGACCAGGTCAGTGAGGTGAATAATGCCTACAAAACTTTATGGTCTGTAAATTACAGCCACATCTTTCTCCTCAGTTTCCGCTTGTGAGCTCTAAGAATTTATAAGTGAAAACAGGCCTTAAACCCTCGTTAATTGATGTAGTGTAGCATATAGTCCTTCAGTAGAACTGAGCCAATGCAGCATTCTTGTAAGAAGTTTCTTGCTTGGATGAGCCACCAAATCAAAGGCAGAGTGACTTCTGTGACACAGGCCTTTTAGATAATTATTGTCTTAGGATCCACATGGCAGATAAAGCTTCTTTGAAAAATCTTCCACAATGTAAGGAGTAGCCTCCAGTTAAAATTCTTAACATATATTTTAGGAAGAAAGTTAGTTTTGAATCATTTTCTCAAGCTTAAAAAATAAAAATAATGATACCTGTAGAAGGAAATGTCAACGTAGCTTTGCAAAACTCACAGAGTTCCCAAACTTCCATAAACTGAAAATACTACAACATTAGACTTCAGTAGAAAACATATTTGCAAAAATTATCGTCTCCTCTCCTAGACAAAGCAGCAATGCAGCAGTATTGTCCACATGGTCTAATTTTTGCAGGCTGTAAGTATTTTAAGGGGTTGTTGGTTTTTTTTTTTTTTACAAACTTTTCTTCTGCATAGAAGTCTACAGTTTCTAGTACTTTCCCAAGAAGAGATATCATGTTAAGCCCTTTGAGCATGTTCAGTTCACATTAGCTATTGAGGGAGGATTTTTCTCCTTTCCTTTAGAAATTCCTGCAGCCCGCCAGTGTGCTAGCCTCTCCTCATATGCATGGGTGGCGCAGTATTGGCTTTATGTATAATAGCACCCACATTCTTACCAAAAGAAACAGATCAAATGACTGGCTACATAAAGTGCTTGTTTATTTCGTACTGTGACTGACTCATTTCAGAAAATATCACTGTCTGACATTCTAGAAAGTTACTGTCAGGACTGTCAGGACTGATGGAGACCTGGCCTAATTCATTAACATTATTGCCATTTATCTAGTATTTTTGTTTAAAGCAGGTAATAACAGCACCTGAAAACAACCAAGCAGGTTTAGACCTGATTAGCACTTAAGGCAATGGCAAATCGTTTTCATATTGTAACAAAGAAAACTACATTATTATTGTTGTTGGTCATACAGTCAGCCAGATGTTTAGAGTGGATTTGGCTTTTATATCCACCAAGTGAGTTATTCCCAAGGATCTGGGATAGGCAGATGTTGTTGTTTGGTAATGTTAAGGGTATAGTTGCAGGACTGAAGCTGTTCCAAGAAAAGTTCCCTTGCAATAGATGGATGGTGATTTTGTCACTGCCAATGAGGTTCAAGTGGTGATTTTTGAGACTGTACCCAAGGCACCTATTACTATTGGTAGTACCTTTGCTTTCTTTTGCCACAGTCTTTCTACTTCTATTTTCAGATCTTTATTCCCTGTGATTTTCTCCAGTTCTTTCTCTTCTCTTCTGCTGTCTCCTGGTACTGCAATATTCACTATCCACATTTGTGGAGACTTATTATCTGATGTTCTCATCATAATTATTTTGAAGCCTCATTACATACAGAATAAATTTCTAGCTTAATCTCTGTCAAAGGATAATGATTTAGCTGCTTAGCTAAACTCAAAGTAAAATTAATCAGATCTTAAAACTTATTTTAAGAATGGTCATATTGGCTGCAATCTCTTTTTCTCAAATACTGATACATAGTTAGGGACTACATGATTAATAGTGATAGTTTAAGAAACTATATATGTAAATATTAGGGAAAAAAGGATATGATGGGTAGCTTGAAGTAAAAACACAGTCTTACTGGTCTTCATGGAGAGAAAGAGGAAAACACTGCTAGCTTGAAAAGTAGTGTCAAAAAACACTTTGATTTTATGTTTCCTTACAAAAGTATGTAAACTAGATTACCCCCAAATTTACACAGTGGAAAGAGAATCTCTTCAAGATCATTATATAATCTGACTGCCAAGTAAAAAGCCAAAAGGGCCGATAGCCCAGAAAACTCTCTGGCAATGGGAGTCTGTTATGTTTCTTGTTATTATATAGAATATGAAATCAAAATAAAAATGGGTTCCTTGCAATAACAAATAGATTGATTCAAGGAAGATATTTATCTTGTTAAGCCATGTTGAGTTGAATCCTGAACAGATTACTCAATAGGAACATAAGCTAACCCAATCAATTTAAGTTTCATTTATTTTGGTGGGTCCACTCTAAGAATAATTAATTCTAAAAACAACCTAAAAGGCATGGAATGCAGAAACGCAGGACCAAGGAAGAAAACTTTTTCTGTCATAGCTTTACCTTTGGAAAATCATTCCTAATGTGAGACTGCCCCCAGACCTTTCTGGAAGTCCCTCAAAATATGGTTTGGTCAACAAGCTTGGGGAATCCTATGATAAGCGTAGAGTCTGTTAGATGGTCGCATGATAGTTTACTGATACATTCTTTGTATGCTTTGCTGTCATTCTGTATTCTTTCTTGTTTTTCTTGTTTTTATTTTTATCTTTTTTTAAAAATAAATATTTTTAAATGATTTTTATCCATGCCACCCAGAGTCATATATAAAATGAGCAGCTATGAAAATGTAACAAACAAGTAAATTTTGCAGAAGACAGCCATATTTGTTTCTTGCAGTAGAAACATCACCTGTCTCAAGTGGGACCTTAAAGAAAATGCCATTATAAATGTCCTTATTCTTCATTTCTAAATACATCTCACTGCATTTTTAATCTCTTTAACAAAGTCAAAATCAAAATATACATCTTTCACCTGTCTCAAAACTGCAGAAACTGCTGAGCACAATGAACAAATTACAAACCAATGTACAAATTTCTGGATTGGAACAAGAAAATTTTGGCTGCCCTTTTAAATAAAACCCACTTCTCAGCATGACTGGTCAAAACTAAGATCCACTGAATCAAAAAACCATTACTCTTACAAAATGATACAAAAATCCAGGGAACTGTTGTTATTTTATCCTGATTTTTTTTTTTAAAAAAAAGGTCAATTCAAGACAACAAACATTTTTATTTATTTATTTATTTATTTTATTTTTTATTTTTTTATTTATTTATTTTTATTTATTTATTTTATTTTATTTATTTATTTATATTTTATTTATTTATTTATTTATTTTTATTTTATTTTTTATTTATTTTATTTGCCAATTGTTTACAAGATAATAAGTATAAGTGTATACATAGTTGTGAATACATGAAATGGGTACATATAAGAAAAATAAAAGAAGAATAAGAGAAACAATAGGACAGGGACGGTAGGCACGTTGGTGCGCTTATGCACGCCCCCTACAGACCTCTTAGGAAAGGGGTGAGGTCAACAGTAGACAGTCTAAGGTTAAAGTTTTTGGGGTTTGGGGAAGAAACTACAGAGTCGGGTAGAGTATTCCAGACATTGACCACTCTACTTTATACACCTGCTTCCTATTTTCCCCACAACAATCACAACCTTGTGAGGTGGGTTGGGTGAGAGAAAATGACTGCCCCAAAGTCACCTAGCCCATTTTTCATGCCTAGAACTCACAGTCTCCTGGTTTCTATGCTAGTACCTTCACTGCTACACGAAATGATTTTCTAAGTTATTCCTTTGAGCACAGTGTTGTGTTCACATAGAACACCAAGAGCTTTTCTCCACAACACAAACATGCCTGACAATCTTTTTGTTTCTTTGCTGGTCCACTGTCCCATTTGAGTGACCATTGAGACATGTTAATAAGGAGGCACTTTAGTAACAATTGTAGGCTAAAAGACCATGCCATCTTCTCTTCTCAACTGCACAAGATTTTTTTTTGCCAAAGTGTGGCATTAATGCCACAATCATCATTTACTCAATGAAGCAGTCACATTTCAACTGGCATTGTGTAGTTGAGTGGCATAACTTAAGGGACTTTGTGATGCAACGGATCCTAGCTGCTGACCCTGAATTAGAGGATAGATAGTGTCTTGCTGTAAGTTTAGGTTACAATTAATGTTTTAAAATTTTACCTGGAAGTAAGCTTGTATTCAGTTGTGCTTCCAATAAACATTTTATAAGTCTTAAGGACATTCTTATGGTATTTGTTCTTATCATTACGTATTTTGTATACATTTAATTATCAAAACAATCAAGCAAACACCCATTTTTTTTAGAAAGCAGAATGTCTTTGAATCTAAAAGAATAGGACTTTAAAAAACATCTCTGCCAGCAAGATCCATGCTCTCTCGTGTGGCCACAATAAAGTACTGCATCTTTCTTTTCAGAAATAGAAACTGTTGTATATGATATTTATATATTTCCCAAGCATTTTGAAATTCCATTTTTTTAAAATGACAGAAAATATGACTTCATATCCAAAGCTTCACATTTTGACCTGATAGAATATTCCAGAAATTGGGATATTCAGTTGTTAAAATATTTGCCACTAATCATTGGTGTTCTTTTGTAGATGTTTCAGTACCCAACTAGGTAATGTCTTCAGAGCTAAATATGTTATCTAATTGGGAAATGAGACAGCTGAAAAACAATCAACCTCAGAAAACACCCAGGAGCCCATGAGTTCATCCCTGAGCTACAAATATTGTCCTTTATCGGTAACCCCAAATTCTAATCCCTGAGAAAAATTCTCAGAAAGTAATTTAATTCAGAGATTATGTTTCCAAACTGAGAATATTTAAGATGTTATTAATGAGTTACAGTGATCTGTATACAGCATACATATTGATATAAGGTGGACTATTGAGTACTACCTTGAAATTCCCATAGGACTGTCCTCTTAAGCAAATCTTGAGCAATTTGACAGCCCTCACTGATGAAGAAGGAGTTTGGTAAATGGATTTTAAGATCTATCTGAAATTATAAAATATGAAGGCATTGAAAGCCCTTCTTGGTATCTCTCTTGTAATTTTAGTCCAGTTTGTCATGGTCCTATTTGAAATATGGTGATTAGATTGAATTCTTAACATACACCCACTCTTCATTCTGGCATCTCTCAACTATTCCCTATTTAAAGCATATGGCCATTTCTCTATCTCTGTTTCTGTTTCTGTCTGACTCTCTCTCTCTCTCTCTCTCTCACACACACACACACCTGTTGTCCCCTCATGTTTTCCCATAATATGAAAAATAGCAAAAATTATCTGATGAAACATAACTTTTGGTGTTCAGATTTGCTGCTGATGAGTAGCAAAATATAAGAGGTGCTGAGTAACTGATACTACCTGTTCCAAGTATCCAAAAATTAATTTTTTGAGGCAAGTGATTTGTACAACAGGTCCTAGCATTAAGCTTAAACAAGACCCAAGGGGGACTAAAAATAATAGCAGCAATAAATGACACATAACCCCTAGAAAAAGAAACAGACAAGGAATAAAAAAGCATATTAGGAAAAGAATTGGAGGGTTGAAATAAGGGTCAAGAGAAAAGCTGAAAAATCTGCATGGTAAACAAGTCACAGATCTCACTCCTGACTTTATCGAAGCCCCCCCCCCAAACATTTCTATTCAAAAGAGGCAAAAATGAAAAGGAGAACAGAAATGTAGAACAATCATGAACTTCTCTCATCTCTTATTGTTGGCAGATTTATTTGAAAATCATGAAACATGATGTCCTTGATATTCAAAAAAGGTTATTACAATAGAAGAAAAAAAGAAACATTTCATGGTTATCAGAAACTCAGAGAATGCTTAATAACAATGTTTAATAATATAATCACCTTGGCCTGGAGATATAATTTGGAAGTTGAAATGCTAACTCATATGGTTTGGGCTTGTCCTATTATATTTTGGTTTGAAATTAATAGAAAGTATTATTTAACTGAGTTTACATTGAAGTCCACGAAGGATATCTATTTTTTGCTAGTCTTCATGAAATATATCAATTTATTAAGAATAATGGATCATTTGTGCATAAGCATGATTTCTATAATATTGCAAAAGGACAGATATCTGATTTCTGGCAGCTCATTATCAATATGTGTTCCAAGTCAATTCTTGAATTAATTAGTTTTCTACAGAGATACAAGAGGGAGGATTGTCAGGCAATGTTATCCAACTATTTAGCAGACAATATATTTTCAAGCACCTTTTCTTTCTCACTATCACTTTGCTTTCTTATGATATCATACATTTATAAGTATTATTTTCTCATCTTGTAGCTTTTGAAATACACTGAGGCCTATAGTTGTTTGCCCACTTCCTTATATATTATGCTGGAAGGTGCTCCTTGCTATTTGCTTCTTATGTTTACAATGAATTGACAAGACGAGAGGTTAACTCTGCATACCACAGAAAGTCAAAAAGACAGTCCAGGAAGCTATGGATTCATGCTTCAGTTTGTTTCAGCAGGCGAGGAAGAGTACTTTTAAAACAGTGTTTAATCTACCCTCCGAAGTGAAGAGTGTGGCATATTATGTCTAGCTAGGCAAAGAGTATGCAGAAAGAGGATGTCAGAAAAGGTCTAGAGAAAAAGCTTGAGCTACATACAGCTGAGTTAGAGCAAAGAGGTTTCAGAAGGTAAAGATTCATTCACTCTTTCACTTTTAACTGGGCTTTGCTAAAACAATATGCTCAGATATTGTGAGGAGAAGCCATTTGATTTAATGTTCACAATTACTCCCTTAAGTCATGTAAATGTGAAGGTGTCATGGAAGGTCAGGAAAACCAAAGTGCTCTCAAAATAAATTAATTAAAGCCAGTAGTTGAAATGGCTAAAACATGTACAGACTTCATGAATAACAGACCAGCTGCAAACCAAGATCCTTGAGAATTTAAACCAAACCTTTTCAAGAGGACCCAAGAGCCTTATTTATAGATCTGAGCTTCATAGCTTAGGTCAGTGTTTTTCAAACAGTGTTCCATAGACCTCGTGGATTCCATGAGATTTTTATGGGATTCCATGAGAGATGAAGGGAGGGGAAAAAATTCATCCAAAGCCAATTAATTTTCTACAGTTTTGCCTCTTGATTCCCAGACAGAATTTCCAAAAAATTGATTTCCAAAAAACTGTAACCTGAATCTGTAACCTGAAATCTGTAACCTGAAAAATGTTGAATATCCCTGGCTTTAGATAGTTCATTGGTTTTTTTTTTTTCTATAGCTGAATTGCAGTGTATTTGTTGCTGTTTTGTCTCACAAAACACAAAATGGCACTTGTGAAATGTTGGGCTTTCTTGGATGCCATCCTTGTCTGATCTTTTCAGGATGCTGATGCTACCAAGCAAACCTGAAATAGTTAAATGACTTATATTGCATTATTGATTATCCAGGTGTGAAGACATGGTGCAGTATTTCTAGAGAAATTTTAGCAAAACAACTTTTTTGTTATGGCACATTTGATGTTGAAACAGTTTTCTCTAGGATAGAGGCTAGCTCAATTCTGAAACAGATTTGGAATTCTATTAAATTTCATGTAAATTTAACAGATGTGCTCCTGGGGAAGATTTTTTTTTTAAATATTCCAATCTCATTTTTGTACTCAGATTAGCCAAATTCATTCTGTCACTTCTGTTTATGATTTAATTTTGTTCCATTGCACAAACTTTTTAGATTTATTTGTAAAGGAATACCATACATATTTTATGCTTCATTCTATAGAATAAGCATGTCTTACTATATACTACAGGGAGATTCTCAACTTGGCAAATGTTGTTTCCAAAGGAAACAAACAATTAATTTAATAAGAACTGAAAATTACAGAAGCCACTTCATAATGTTCTAGCCAAACTGCAGATGGAAATAATTGTAAACGGCTTTTCATCATCTGAAAGGAGTTTTAAGCTCTTACAAAATGCATGAGTATTAATTTTTATTTTTTTTGTTAAATCCCTGAAGCACTGTAAATTTTGAATACTTTGAACCATTCTGCTCACATATAGATTCCTGCTGAAGGTTTATATATAAACAACTCTTAATCTGATTTAAGTGCATGAATCACAGCTAAGCATATCTTTGGCGAGGAAGCACAATTGAAAGTTCATATTTATATCCCACATATTGGCATTATGTGTTTAGTCTCTTTGGGTGACCAAGAGTCTCTACTCAGTCTTGGATTATGGTAGTAGACCTATTTATCAGCCCCATATATGAATGTTGCATAGGAAGAAAAACATCTTGGTCGAAGAAAATATTTGTATCTCAGTGTTGAACTATGGAGTCCTTGCTGCTCTCTGAATCTGGTTGTTGTTTTTTCATTACCCAGCAAAGTAACATCTTCAGTGCTAGAATATGTTATCTAGTTGGGTATTGAAATGTTTGCATGAAAAGAGTTAAGCTCAGAGAGCACCAAGGACTCCACTGGTGTCTGAGCTGCACTTGTTCTCAGTAGGTTTCCAGATACAATTCAAGGTGCTGGTTATCACCTTGAAGTCTTCCATAGTATAAGCCCAGGCTACTCTTGAGGCTGTCTTTCTCTCATTGTTTCTGCTTGGCCTACCAAAGAGAATATTCTTGGGGTCTCTCCCATCAAACAGTGTCACCTTGTTGGACCCAGGAGTCATGCCCCCTGCCCTGTGTAATAGCATCCCTCTAGAAATCCGGATGGCCCTGACCCTGTTAGCATTCCACAAGGCTTTGAAGACCACGGTCCGCTGTTGATGTGGTTTTTCTGATGTGGGTTTTTTGTTTTAACCTTGGGCATCATAGATTATATACAGATGCTGTAGTTGTTGTTTAATTCAATGACAGCCATAGAAAACAAACATACACACATGCATATATATTTGGACTGTATGTGTTTATGTGTGTGTTTGTGGATCAATTTATGAAATTCTACTTTTCATATCATTTTAATTACAGAAGTCTTTTTATAGTTTTAGTCCCTACATCTGTCAGCTCCATTATACAGATGTCTATTGCTTATGTAACAGTATAGAAAACAAGGATTGTCCTCAGAGAACTGAGACAATAATGCAGTTTTTTTCATTTATCCACAAGACCAGTTTTAGGACTTTAACATTCAATATTATAGAATGTTAAACGTTTTTGATCAAGATGTAAATATGATGTTTCAAAAATTCTGAGTTTCCATTTAAAAGAAATGACAGATTTGAAGCAGAATCCTGATGATATTTATTATTTTAAAGGTATGTGTCCCACTTCCAAATATTCAATGAAGTCTCCAAGATACTTATGTAACTTACTTAAAATCTCCAGGGCCATTTCAAACATGGAATGTATGCGCTGAGCGTATTTTGTCATCATCATCAATGAAAGTTATGCTCCCATGTAAATCTCTGATTTAATCCTCTCTCTGCTGACACTTTATAAATGATGACTTTCAAATGGGCTCTTTAAAAAGAATAAGATAAAGTGGCTGTCTACTTAGCAGACTTGAGGTAGCTGAGTAAAATAAAAAGTTATTTTATTTTATTTATTTATTTATTTATTTATTGAATCTGAACATTTAACAATGTTTCCATAGCTCCATGTTTGCTTGTGAAGTTTTTGATTTATTATTTTCCTCATTTAGGATAATAGTATGATTAACAGGGATGCATGGCCCAAGATAAGTCTTCTCTAATTGCTCCATTCAATTTAAAAATGCACGCAAAATATCAGCATATTTTGAGAGAATGAAAAATGGAGTTAAATAGACAAAGTGGCAAGGGATCTTCCTTTTTTTTTTTTGTATTTATCTATAAAGCTGTTCATACACTCACAAAACTTCAAGAGCTTTATCTCTTTTTAACATCTCCTGGAATGACCATTGCTTCACACGACTAACTAACATCATGTGCTCACACGCGTCTTTCAGAAAGTGCATCAAGAAAAGGCTTTCAACAATTGTGCACACATTATTTTATAATTGAGTGATGAAAATCATCTGTTATCACGTACATTACAAAAAAGTAGAAATAATTGTCCACAGTTGATGATTTTATTGAACACTAGCTTGCAAATATTAATGAGTATAAATTGAGTCTTGGAGAAATGTATGTACTGAATTAAGCCTAGGATATAATCCGAATTAACTATACTATTCATGTTTTCTCTGTAAATGAGAAAGTCAAGCAACATACAAGGCAAGGCAAGCTACATACAGTTGAGTCCTGCTATCTTAGTGACACAGGAATGGATGAAATTGACTAGATACTTGTCAGTTCCTTTCTCTGTATCTTTGTCTGTATATTGAAAGAAAAAAAATGGTTAGGTTACAGAATCTTGGAAACTAGAGATGTGTGTATAATGTCCCTGCAACTCCATAAAAGTTGGCCCTTTTTGTTGCATCTTACTCTCCTTTTCATCTTTTCTTGATTGGGATGCATTGGTAAGGCCACACTTGCAATACTGCATCCAGTTTTGGTCACCACAACGTAAAAAAGATGTTGAGACTGTAAAAAGAGTGCAAAGAAGAGCAAGAAAGATGATTAGGGGACTGGAGGATAAAACACATGAAGAATGGTTGCAAGAACTGGGTAAGTCTAGTCTAATGAAAAGAAGGACTAAGGGAGACATGGTAGCAATGTTCCGATATCTCAGGGGCTGCCACAAAGAAGAGGGAGTCGAGCTATTCTCCAAAGCACCTAAGGGCAGGACAAGAAGCAATGGGTGGAAATTAATCAAGGAGAGAAACAACCTAGAAATAAAAAGATTTTTTCTGACAGAATAATTAATGAATGGAACCACTTGCCACCAGAAGTTGTGAACATTCCAACGCTGGAATTTTTAAAGAAGAGATTAGACAATCATTTGTGTCAAAGGGTATAGGCAGGAGGTTGGATTAGAAGACCTCCAAGGTCCCTTCCAACTCTATTATTCTGTTATTCTGATCTGCATTACAGAGTAAGCCAATATACAACTGAAGGTTGGTGTGGTGGCAGTATATGAATGGAACATTCATCTATTCTTGTTCTGGGTTGCTTTTTCAGTGTCTTGTCTTGTTCTCTGATTCAGATTGTTATTCCAGAGCACGAAGAGGATCTTCAAACTAAGTACCTCATGCAATCCCATCTACAATAAGTGCATATACAATTGCTAGATAAGGAAACCACCCAATTAGTTCCCTTTACACAAGGGATATTTTATACATCTATATTATATCTTGTTTTGCTTATCCTTTTTCTAAGTTAAAAAGCCCCATAGGCACTACACTTTCATCATTTGGGAGTTACTCAGCTCCTTAATAATTAGGGTTGCCTCTCCCCTCGCCCCCTACAATGTCCATTTTGAGCTGTATATTGCACCATAGGTTGTTAAATGATATTGGAGAATTATTTTCTTTTCTTTTTCTTTAATCTCCATCATGGAATCTCCTTGCTCTAAGTGTTTTTATTGAACTACAGTGTTCATAACTGCCCAAACTTGCTTTTCCTAATCAGCCTTCATTACTTCAGATCCTATTAGCATATAAGGCAACTTATGATCCCAGTTATAACCTACATCTGTTTACTTTAAATTGCATTTATCTTTTAATAAAGTCCATGCTGTGCCTCTACTTTTCAAAGCTCCTTTTTGAACTATTCATTACTACTTTTTCTTTTAGTCTTCCTAAAACAGTTTTAGTCCTGTTAAATGCTACTATGTCATAAACAAATGAAATCTTTTAACTCCATGTTCTTTGTGAACTAGTTCCAAAACATTAGGTCTGATGACTCCCAATACTATTTTCTGAAATCAAACTTGAAAGTAGATTTTTTTTTTTAATATTGTATACCAGAGCTGATCCATAAATGATAGCATCAAATTCATGGAGAAGTAAGGCAAATTATCAACCCTGCAATCCTTCCTTATCTCTCCTTTTGATAAAAAATAATCCACTAGGACAGCAAAGGCAAAATCAAAAGAATATGGTTCTAAATACTGCTTCATCTAGTGAATAATTACTATCATGATCTTTAAAGGACATAATAGCAACTGGAAAAAAATAACAAGGTTTTGAATTTTAAACATCTCAGGTTCAAATGGATTGTTCCAATCATTCTTAAAGCATTTCAAGTAAGCTTGAAAGAGGTCATGTTTTGCTCAGAACACTTTCAAAATAATCAAAACAGCCAATTTTGTACTTGAAACAACTGATTAAAATTCTAAATCAGGCATGTACAATCTGTGGCCCAGGCACAGCAAGAAAGCAGCTCAATTATAATGTGATTTTATGTTATAAAACGGTCTTATATTTTATATATGGCCCAAGACAATTCTTCCTCACTCAATGCAGCCCAAGCAAGCCACAATGTTCTAAATATTTTATACATCCCTGCTAGTTAAAGATATTGGTCCAAGTATGATTTCTTACAGAGTAAATGCCTGGCCACATCTCTCAAGGAGACAGGGAACCTGATCTACTTTTGACAGTCCTTTTGATTCCATTGAGTCCCAAATCAGGATGGATATGAATGAATAGCTTGGGTGGACTCTTTATATCCATATTCTGGAATACATCCCCTAAAACTAATTTTACTCCATTGGTCTGATAATGCTCTGAAGGCTTCCATAAAAATCATATCAAAACTAATTTTAAGACAAACACAAGAAATTTCTCCTTCCTTTTTTAAAACTAGACCCAACCCATTTTTTTCACTTTTTAGGTATATATGAATGCTAAGACCAGTTCAGATATTACCAGTAGTCCTTGTATAACAACTTGTTGCTTAGCAACTGTTCAAAGTTACAAAAGACCACCAAAAGGAACTTAAGGCCTGATTTTGAAGTTCTGATGGCTGCATCACTTCATTAGAGTCGTGTGATCATATTTTGGGCCCATGAAAACCCTTATAATTATTTTCAGTGTCCTGCAGTTACATAGCTGTGATTTTCGATATTTTTTACTAGTTTTCTGAATTTACTTCCTGTTTTGGGGGTGGGGGGACCCAAGAATTGCTTAATGACTGCTGCATTCATTTAACAACTGGTAAAAAAAAAAAAAAGTAAAACCAGGCATAGTCACATTGCTTAATGATCAGAATTGGGCTCAGTTACCATTGTAAGTCAGGGATTACTTGCATGGTAAGACTCATAATTAATTGTGAACATTTAGGGATCTTATTCTTCTTTTGACCTCCTTTTGTACATGAGAGCCAATGCCTCAGCAATGGTGCAGAATGCCTATTCATTCATATATATATACATATACATATACACATACATATATACATATATACATATACATATATATTTGTTTTCTTAAGTTTTTGCGGGTACTTACATGTATGGTATTCAGCTTTGTTCGGGTATTTTCCCACGTCATTGTAGTTGTGCTTTTAAAGTTGTAGCAACGTTTTGGCAGAATCTCATCTGCCATCATCAGGCTTCTGTATTGTGTTCGTCTGTGAGTCAGACTTTTACAGTTGTTTCAGTTTTAAATTTGGGGCTAGCCTACTGCTGTGCCAGAATGGTTTTTTCTTCATCCTGATTGGTTGGGAGTCTTGGTCTGTGTTTATTGGTCTTGGAGTTTGCTGTGTTCTGCTTGATTGGTGTTTCTAATATCTTCTGTTTGTTTTGTGGCTTTTTTGTGTCTTGATTGTGTCTGTGACGAACACAATACAGAAGCCTGATGATGGCAGATGAGATTCTGCCGAAACGTTGCTACAACTTTAAAAGCACAACTACAATGATGTGGGAAAATACCCGAACAAAGCTGAATGCCATACATGTAAGTACCCGCGAAAACTTAAGAAAACACACACACACACACACACACACACACACACATATATATATATATATATATATATATATATACATATATATTCACGGGTACAGGTATGTAGGTCTAGGTGTGTTCGGGTCTTTTCCCATGTAAGATTAAGAGCATTCTGGCAAGGTTTTGGCGAGGTCCCACACTCCATCCTCAGGCTGGTGCTTTCAGGTTCATTCCAGTACAAGCAGTGTGTGATTGGAGCTGCTGTCTCTCTATAAATACTGGTGGTGGGGGCTGGTGTGCTGAGCTGGTTGACTGCGCTGCTGCCTCTTGATTGGTTGATGGAGTTGATGTTGGTATAATGGACTGTGTGATGTCCTTGTGAGTTTTGTGAGTTTTGGCACGAAGCCGAAAGCACCAGCCTGAAGATGGAGAGTGGGACCTCGCCAAAACGTCGCCAAGATGCTCTTAATCTTACACGGAAAAGACCGAACACACCTAGACCTACATATATATATATATATATATATATATATATATATATATATATATATATATATATATATATATATATATATATATATATATATATATATATGCACACACATATATACACACACACACACACACACACACACACACACATATATTTCAAAGAAAAGAAAACAATGCAAACACAGAATGCTATAGGTGGTCAACAACCACTGTCTTCCAATGCTTCAAGATAGATCTTGGAGAAGGAGTGGCAGAACCTGGGAGTGGAGTCAAAATAGGAATCAGCTTAGACTCTCTACCTAGCCACAAATGGACTACATCAAACTCCTCTTGAATTCCATTGAACCTTATCCAGCGCCAAAATAATGCTGTCAGTTGAGTAGATGCCTGTTCATAGACATGAGTAATAATACATCAGTTTGATTGGAACTTCATGTGTGGTAACGATGTGGACAATAGAAGCTGTAAGAATTTTCACATTGTACCCATGTTGTCAGCAGCTTTTCAGGGAACTGACTAAGGCACTTGTGGCTGACCATATGTTGAGCATTAACACAGAAATGTTAGATCATAAACCTGGCATTCCAAGTAAATCAAATTCAACCCTAGACCAACCAAATTCAGCATTTCAAATACATTTCACAAGCCACATTTAAAAAAATGTTTATTTTTAAGAAATAATTTTGCATATTTTATTTCATACCTCTCGCTCAGTGTAAGTGTGCATATCAGTGTTTGTAAAATATATTTTCTACAGTAACCAAATCAGTTAGGTCTGTAAGACCAGTAGAAATATATGCAGTGATTATAAGTGGAATGCTTGAAAGAGAGAAAATATTTGGAAAAAGTGTTAAGATAGAATATTTTGCATACTGCTCACACATTTTAAAGCAAATTTATTATAGCAGATGGCCTAAAAGCTTCTACTGTTTGAATAATAAAATATTACAACAGAAATTTTGAGGAATTACTTTTCTATGAAAAATGACAGAATTGGCAAGGAGTTATGTATATATTGGATAATAAAAGACTAGTTGTTTGGCCTGTATTACAGATATTATCAGTTTTGGATAAGACTATTATTACCCATTCAGCTATATGTAATCTTTAAGCAGCAATGCTTAGAATACTAGATAATGCTTAATTTAAAAAATTATAACCCAGAAACTTACAGACTTATCTAAATCAGCTCGAATATGAATACAACCATTTTTAAAAATCTTTTTATTAATTTTCTTTTTTTTTTTACATTGTAAAACATCATGGTATCAACAATGTTCTTGGCATCTATACAAGATTTTGATTTAAATGTCATAATACATTATATTGCATTTATCTACTATTAAATAATCTCTTTAGCTATAATTACTATTCTTATATCTTTATATAGTTTACAAAATTTTATTTTACTTTCTGGAAGGTTGTTTCAATTAACATTTTTGTCTCACTTCTTGGTTCCAGAGCCCTGGCCAATGCCACCTCAAACCCAAACTATGGTTAAGATACATCGATGACACATTCGTGATTTGGCCCCATGGACAAGAAAACCTAAACAATTTCCTAACACACCTAAACAGCGCACACCCCAAAATCAAGTTCACCATGGAAACAGAAACAAACAAACAACTACCATTCCTAGATGTACTAATCTACAAAAACAGATGGCACACTAGGACACACCATATACCAGAAGAAAACCCACACCAACCGCTACCTCAACGCCCAATCCCACCACCACCCAGCACAGATAAACTCCGTGGCTAAAACACTAATTACCAGAACCAAACGCCTGGCAGACAAGACACACATTAAGACTGAACTATGCACCCTGACTAAAGTACTGACAGCCAACGGCTTCCACAAAAGCAAAATCACCAGCTTGATCCACAAAAACACACTGAAACATAATAGAGACCCAGAAGATGAACAGACCTATGGAACAGCTGTCCTGCCCTACATAAGAGGTACTACAGACAAAATTAGTAAGGTACTACACAGACATCACATCAGGACTGCCTTCAAAACAGACAGAAAAATAGCAGCCATCCTTAGCAACCCCAAAGATAAAATTGACCTGGAAAACCAAGGCATATACGAAGTCCCCTGTGCATCATGCCCGGCCACATACATTGGACAGACCAATAGAAGAATAAGCACCCGCCTGGATGAACACAAAAATGCAGTCAAAAAGCTGGAACACACTTCCTCACTAGTCCAACACATGGAAGCCACAGGTCATAGCATCAACTTCAATGGCACCAAAACCCTGGCCACTATAGAAAACCCTAATCACAGAATCATCAGAGAAGCCATAGAGATTGAAAAAGACCAGAAAGCATGAACAGAAGAGATGATTCCACCAGGCTGTCAATCATTTGGAAGCCTGCACTCACAAACAAAAAATCCCCACACCACAAGCCAGGCAAACACCTGGGCACAAACAGATCCCCCTGATACCTCCAGCTCAAACACACCCCAACCAGGCACCCAGATGAAACCCAGCTTCCTAACTAATGATAGCCGTCCATTTACCCGAAGCCAAGCTGCACTAAAGACCTCCATTAAAGTAACACAATGCTGCCAGCCAATCAAGATACAAAAAGAGCCAAAAAACAGACAGAAGATATTAGAGACACCAATCAAGCAGAACACAGCAAACTCCGAGACCAATAAACACAGACCAAGACTCCCAACCAATCAGGATGAAGAAAAAACCATTCTGGCACAGCAATAGGCTGCCCCAAATTCAAATCTGAAACTACTGTAAAAGTCTGACTCACAGACGGACACAATACAGAAGCCTGATGATGGCAGATGAGATTCTGCTGAAACGTTGCTACAACTTTATATTCACGGGTACAGGTATGTAGGTCTAGGTGTGTTCGGGTCTTTTCCCATGTAAGATTAAGAGCATTCTGGCAAGGTTTTGGCGAGGTCCCACACTCCATCCTCAGGCTGGTGCTTTCAGGTTCATTCCAGTACAAGCAGTGTGTGATTGGAGCTGCTGTCTCTCTATAAATACTGGTGGTGGGGGCTGGTGTGCTGAGCTGGTTGACTGCGCTGCTGCCTCTTGATTGGTTGATGGAGTTGATGTTGGTATAATGGACTGTGTGATGTCCTTGTGAGTTTTGTGAGTTTTGGCACGAAGCCGAAAGCACCAGCCTGAAGATGGAGAGTGGGACCTCGCCA
Organism: Notechis scutatus; assembly: GCF_049901735.1. Taxonomy (NCBI): domain Eukaryota; kingdom Metazoa; phylum Chordata; class Lepidosauria; order Squamata; family Elapidae; genus Notechis; species Notechis scutatus. Next base: position 88,418,645 of record NC_142010.1, on the reverse strand, counting down.
AAACGTCGCCAAGATGCTCTTAATCTTACACGGGAAAAGACCCGAACACACCTAGACCTACATATATATATATATATATATATATATATATATATATATATATATATATATATATATATATATATATATATATATATATATATATATATATATGCACACACATACATACACACACACACACACACACACACACACACACACATATATTTCAAAGAAAAGAAAACAATGCAAACACAGAATGCTATAGGTGGTCAACAACCACTGTCTTCCAATGCTTCAAGATAGATCTTGGAGAAGGAGTGGCAGAACCTGGGAGTGGAGTCAAAATAGGAATCAGCTTAGACTCTCTACCTAGCCACAAATGGACTACATCAAACTCCTCTTGAATTCCATTGAACCTTATCCAGCGCCAAAATAATGCTGTCAGTTGAGTAGATGCCTGTTCATAGACATGAGTAATAATACATCAGTTTGATTGGAACTTCATGTGTGGTAACGTGTGGACAATAGAAGCTGTAAGAATTTTCACATTGTACCCATGTTGTCAGCAGCTTTTCAGGGAACTGACTAAGGCACTTGTGGCTGACCATATGTTGAGCATTAACACAGAAATGTTAGATCATAAACCTGGCATTCCAAGTAAATCAAATTCAACCCTAGACCAACCAAATTCAGCATTTCAAATACATTTCACAAGCCACATTTAAAAAAATGTTTATTTTTAAGAAATAATTTTGCATATTTTATTTCATACCTCTCGCTCAGTGTAAGTGTGCATATCAGTGTTTGTAAAATATATTTTCTACAGTAACCAAATCAGTTAGGTCTGTAAGACCAGTAGAAATATATGCAGTGATTATAAGTGGAATGCTTGAAAGAGAGAAAATATTTGGAAAAAGTGTTAAGATAGAATATTTTGCATACTGCTCACACATTTTAAAGCAAATTTATTATAGCAGATGGCCTAAAAGCTTCTACTGTTTGAATAATAAAATATTACAACAGAAATTTTGAGGAATTACTTTTCTATGAAAAATGACAGAATTGGCAAGGAGTTATGTATATATTGGATAATAAAAGACTAGTTGTTTGGCCTGTATTACAGATATTATCAGTTTTGGATAAGACTATTATTACCCATTCAGCTATATGTAATCTTTAAGCAGCAATGCTTAGAATACTAGATAATGCTTAATTTAAAAAATTATAACCCAGAAACTTACAGACTTATCTAAATCAGCTCGAATATGAATACTTCATTTTTAAAAAATCTTTTTTATTAATTTTCTTTTTTTTTTTACATTGTAAAACATCATGGTATCAACAATGTTCTTGGCATCTATACAAGATTTTGATTTAAATGTCATAATACATTATATTGCATTTATCTACTATTAAATAATCTCTTTAGCTATAATTACTATTCTTATATCTTTATATAGTTTACAAAATTTTATTTTACTTTCTTAAGGGTTGTTTCAATTAACATTTTTGTCTCACTTCTTGGTTCTGTTTGTTAGCCATTTATACCAATTGTTCCAAATTGTAAAGAATTCAGAATCGTCTTTTTCTTTCAATTTCATTGTTAGCATATTCATCTCAGCACTTTCTGTTACTTTGTGTATTATTAGTTCTTCATTAGGAGTATTTGGTGTTTTCCATACCTGTGCAAATGATTCCTAATAGGAAGGATTCCAGTCTGAGCTCAATCTGATAGCCAATGATCTCTTTTAACCAATTTTTAATTTGAATCCAGTATGTCCTGGCCTCGGGGCACATCCACCACATGTGATAAAATGTACCATCAACTTTTTTGCACTTCCAACATTTAGGACTCATATTGGAGTAGATTTTTGCTAAACTTGTTGGAGCTAAATACCATCTATAAAACATTTTATATGTGTTTTCTTTGTATGTGGCAGATACCATTAATTTATAATTCATATTCCATATTTTTCTCCATTCCTCTAATTCTATAGTGTATCCAAAAATTCTGTGCCCATACAATCATTGTACTTTTGACTATTTCCTCTTCAATTTTAAAATCTAATAAATGTTTATATATTTTAGTTATAAGTTTTTGTTCCAGTCCCATTAATATTTTATCTAGTTGGTTCTGCCCTTTGTCAAATCCAAAATCTTTTGAGTCTTTTTAATATTTATTTTGAATTTGCAAATATGGCCACCAATCGATTATAATTCCATTTTCTTTCAGTTCTTGGTTTGATTCTTGGTTTAATTTCCCCTGACTATCTAATAGTTCGTTGTAGCTTACCATTTTCCGTAGGTCTAATCTATTTGGATGTATTATAGCTTCCGTGGTTGACAGCCATTGTGGGATTTCTGTATAGTGTTTACCTTTGATTTTTTTTCAAATTGTAATCAATGAATCTCTTATTAGGTGTTGATTGAAATAGGTATGTGTATTACTTTTATTTTCCCACAAAAATGCATGCCAACCTATCAAGAGGTCATGTCCTTCTAATGTTAAGATTCTCTTGTCTCTTAATTTAATCCAATCCTTAATCCAACTCAACACCGCTGCCTGATAGTAAAGCTCCCATTCTGGTAGTTTGAGACCGCCTCTGCTCCTATTATCTTGTAATAGTTTCATTTTAATACATGGGCGCTTGCCCAACCAGACAAACTTGGATGTCATTTTATTTAGTTCTATAAAAAAAGATTTCCTTAATTTAATTGGAATCATTTGGAATAGATATATTAGTTTTGGTAAGGTATTCATTTTCAACGTTGCTATTCTTCCTAATATAGACAGGTTCAATTTGGCCCATAATTCCAATTCTTTTCTGATTTGCTTAATCAGTTTGACATAATTGTCCTCTTTTAATTATGAACATCTGGGTGATATCCAAATTCCCAGGTATTTCAGCTTTTTTACTATTTGCAGTCCTATTGTATTTTCTAATTCTACTTTCTGTTTTGTTGTACAGTTTTTGACTATCATCTTAGTTTTATTTTTATTTGTTTTAAATCCTGCTGCTTCCCCAAATTTTTCTATTTGTTGCAACAATATTGGTCCCGAATTCATTGGATCTTCCACTATAAATACCAAATCATCAGCAAATGCCTGAACTTTATATTCCTCATTTCTAATCTTAATTCCATAAATCTCTGGGTTTTGTCTGGTTGCAGCTAGCAACACTAGTTCTAAAGACAAGATAAATAACAGAGGCGATAATGGACACCCTTGTCCCACTCCTTTTGCAATTTCAAAATCTTCAGTACGATCTCCATTTAATAATACACTTGCTTTTTGATTTGAGTATATTTCTTGTAGTGTTTTTTCTATATTAGTGCCAAAATTCAGCCTTTTAATTTGATATAGCATGAATTTCCAATTAAGATTGTCAAATACTTTTTGTGCATCTAAAAAAATTAAAGCTGCCTGTTTTTCTGGGTGAGATTCATAGTATTCAATCGAATTTAGTACTGTTCTAATATTGTTTTTAATTTGTCTATTTGGCAGGAAACCATTCTGGTCTCTGTGTATAAGTTCACTCAAAATTGGTTTCATTCTTTCTGCTAATATTGTCATAAATATCTTATAATCTGTATTTAGCAACAAGATTGGCCTATAGTTCGCAATTAGTTGTTGGTCAGTGCCATCTTTTGCAATTAAGGAGATGTATTCCTCGGACCAGGACCTTGGAAGTCTAGCTTGCGTTAATGTCTCATTATATAGTTCCACTAATATTGGTTCAAATATTTCAGATAAATTTTTATATAGTTCACCTGCTAGACCATCTGGGCCTGGTGTTTTACTATTTTTTTGTTTTTGTATCGCCTTTTGTAACTCTGTTAATGTTATTTCTTTATTAAGTACTTCTCTGTTTTCTTCTGAAATTGGGCTCAGGCCGTTTCCCTCCAAGTAGTATCTAATGTTTTCTTCTTGCTTATAAAGCTCACCAAAATACCTTTGCACAATTCTCTTTTTCTCCTCCATCTGATAATACACTGTCCCTTCCTCATGCTTGAGTTGCTGAATTAGTCTTTTCTCTTTCTCTATTTTTAATTTATGGGACAACCACCTTCCTGGTTTATTTGCTGATTCAAAGAAATTATGTTTAAGAGTTTTTAAGTTACGTGCATTTTCCTCAATATCTATCAAATTTAGTTCATGTCTAATCATCCCTATTTCTTTCTTAACTTCCATATTCTTTGGGTCTTTTTGGAGCGCATATTCAAATTTTTTAATCCTTTCTTGTAATTCGTTCTGTTTCTTCCATTTTTCTTTATTTTTCTTAGCTATATAGGCTATTGATATGCCTCTCACAAAGGCCTTTGTAGTGTCCCATAAATTTTGTAAACTAGTATGTTGTTTTAGATTAACCTTAAAGAATGTTTCTAACTCATTTTTCATTCTTGAGATATATTCTTTTTCCTTTGTTATTTGTGAATTTAATATCCATCTCCTTTTCCTTTTACTATGTCCTTTCCATGTAATTTTAACCGGGCTATGGTCAGCCCATATATTAGGCATTATCTCTACTTCACTAATGTCTTTCTCGATTGCCCCATTAACCCATACCATATCGATTCTGGACCATGATTTTTGTGGACTAGAATAAAACGTATATTTCTTCTCATTTGGATTCCTCTTCCTCCATATATCTTCCAAATTGGTCTCATGTGTTAAATCAAAAAATTTTGGGGTAAAATTCTCTTTTTTTTCTTCCTAGTCCCTTCCATACTAATATAGTCTTTTTTAACATCAACAATGGCATTAAAGTCCCCTATCAAGCAAATATTTTCTTCACCTACACTAATTATTTTATCATACAGTCCTTTATAAAACTTCTGGTTATCATTGGGGCATATATCCTTACTAATAGTAATTGTTTTTGATGTAAATTAATTTGTATCATAAAAATTCTGCCTTGTTCATCTGCATAGATTTTTTTTGCATTTATCCCTTTTTTAACGTAAATTGCTACCCCCCCGCTTTTCTTTTGATCTGTCAATGCTGTAAATAATACACCCAACTTGGGATATTCTAGATATTTTTTATGCTGTTTTTGGATTTGTACCTCCTGTAGGCATATAATATCAATGTTTTGTTTAGTTAATTTGGTTAATATTTGTTTCCTCTTGATCTGGGAATTTAATCCAGTGATGTTTATTGAGAGTAATTTAATCTCTTCTTCCATTGTTAATTCTGAGTCTACCTAAATCTTCTGTTTGTTCTTGCTTCTCTTTGGGGTCTTGTTCTTAGTCCTTCTCTCCTTGGGTATTTTCTCTTTTCTTTACTTCTCTCTTCTTGGTCCGTTTCCTGTATTCCCTGTTGCTGATCTTCTTGTTGGTCCTCCTGACTCTTGCTTTCTGACTCTTCTTTACTGCTCCCCTCTTCCTCTGTTTCCATCAACTGATCATAAAGTTCTTGCGCCTTTTCAATACTATCAATTTTTACTCTTCTTTCTTGCCACATCACCAGCATTCCTTCAGGGACCAGCCATCAGAACCAGATGTTTTGTTTATTCAGTAGTATCGCCAGAGATCTGTAGTCCTTCTTCAACTCTCTTACCCGCTTCAGAATTTGTTTCAAGGTCATAATCTCTTTCTCTTTATACACCATCGGCTCGTCCTTTGTGATTCTATATACAATGTTTCTTACATTTTTTTCTGGCAAATCTGATGTGGACCTCTCTAGGCAGCTTGTTTCACTGGTGTAGTTTGTATGGATTCGGTAGATCTCATCTAATTCTTTCACTATTTCCTGCTGGTCCCTTTGCAATGCCTCTGCTATTAAATGGGACATTATGTCTCCAGGTCTTCATCTTTGGATTCCAATACATTTTGGAACCTCAAATAGAATGCTGCACGTTCCATTTCGAGATGGATAATCGAATCTTCTAAGTCTCTGTTCATCTCTATTACTTTCCTATCCATCCATCCCTTCCAATCTCTTATCTGTTTGTTCAGCTTTAGTTTCTATATTCTTTGTTCATTCTTCTCCAGTGTCTGTTGGATCATTCCCATCTTCTCCTCTAAATTTTGAATCTTACGCTTCATTTCTCCCATTTCTGTCTTCATATCTGTATGGTTATTAACCATTGTCTCCTGCATTTTAAGCATCGTTTCCTGAATAGCTACTAATGTTGCGTGCACCATCTGCATGTTGGCCGTGTTGCTCATCTTTTCCGTATTCAACATTCCTTCTATTGTTTTTTTGGCCCACTGGAGATGCAATAGACATTGATGAACCAGACATCGTTTTTTTCCCTTTCAGGTTCACTGTTGTAGTACTGGTCATATTCCTAACTTTATTGTAGATATCTTTCCACTTTACCATTCACTGTTTAATTTTTCTTTTGCTATTAGTTCTATTCAGTAGTTTCCCTTAGAATATAAATATCTTTTCCCACTTATGATATTCTAAATTATTCAGATTTGATTCAATCTTTTATAGAATCTGAAACTAACTGAATCACCAAAATTAAAGAAGATAAAGAAGGGAGAGAGCTAAAGGGATGATAGGAAGGATAATATCAAAATGAGAGAAAAAAGAGAGAAAGAGTGTAATATAATATCCTAAAATATACTTGCTGTAAATTGTTCTTATACAGCTATTTTATATTACTATATTATGGTATATCAACTGTATTCTTTATCTTTAACTGTAAAGTTCTTTAAACAATTCTATATTCCACTTCTTATATATATGACCTTACTTATTTCATTAGTTGTTAGTAATCAATCAATCAATAATAATCAAAATAGTATTTCACCAGTTTTCACACTTTCATATCATTTAAACTTTTAAATTCTTAATAAATTCAATCAAACCTTAATCAAAATGTTATTTCATTAATTATATTCTATGAAAAGAAGTCCAGTAATATTCAATCACTTTCCTTTCCTTGTCCGTTCATGTTTTGTTTAGTCACAGTCTGTTACATCAGCTTCTCTCTGTATAATCTCAAAATGTCACTTCCGTTCTCGGGTTTAGTCCTGTCTCTTACTTTTTTTCCACTTCTTCTTCTTCTTCTTTTACAAGTCACAAATCCATCAGGTTAAACTCCAAATTCCTAGATAATCAGTCTAAATCAACTCCAAATTTTTCAAAACAGGTCCAAGACACCAGTCAATCTTAAATCAACTAAATCGGCTTTGATCTCTGTCTTAAGAGTTCCTTGCTTTCACCTCCAGATCGCCATTTCTCTTCGGACTTCTGTCCTCTTATTTAAGACTCACAGTTCTGCCGTCTCTCTCTGCCGTTTCTCTCTTTGACTTTCACTTTCTATCTCCTTCACTCCAAGTTCAATCCATCAATTGATGCCAAAAATGCTGTTCATGCTCTGGTATCTTCCTCATTGGGCTAAAGCGCTACGATTTCGGTCTGCCATCGAGATGGCCGATCACTCACGCTTTGGAGCAAATGAGGTCTCCCTCGAAGCTGTTAACAGCCGCCACTGTCAAACTTCTCCTTGGGCTTCCTCACACCTTCGTCTTCCCCTCCAGGGTCTACCTGCCCCTCACCGGGGCCTCCAAACGCGCAGATTGGGGATGAGAGAGAAAAGCTTGTTCTTCTCTCCCCATCCCGCCACAGCGCTGCAACCGGAAGTCCCCGAATATGAATACTTCAATCCACAATAATTAAATTTATATCTAGAATTGTGATTTTTTTAAAAAAAAAACAACACCAATGTTTTCAATACCATATTTTAACCCTCTAATGTCCTTCAACCTAGTCTTTTTTTTCTTTTTTTGGTTCTTGTGTTCATTTTTAGAGGCTTTTAAAACACCCTCCAAAGAAAGTTGTAACTTCAAACTGTCACATATTAATTTTAGACATACTACTTTATTTGGGAAGTTAACACCACATCAATCCCTTTGATAGATAAAATAAATAGGGAAGCCTATGTAGAAGGGGAAATCAAAAGTCAAGATGCACTGTAATCATAGGATCAAAACCAGCTTAATTTTTGTTTTTGATCATTCACAAACCATCCTGAAAACAGTAATAAATGAACATTTGTAAATTTAAAAATAGCACAGTTCTTAAGATTGACTAACTGTCTGCCTGTCTGTCTCTATCTTTCATCTATCTATCTATCTATCTATCTATCTATCTATCTATCTATCTATCTATCTATCTATCTATCTATCTTCTATCTATCTGTTATCTATCTATCTATCTATCTATCTATCTATCTATCTATCTATCTATCTATCATCTATCAATCATCTATCATCTACTTATCATCCTCCGTCTCATTTATAAAATATTTCCCAAAACTACTCGAGCACATTATGAAGAATTGACACTTCTATTTGTAGCCCTGAGGAGAAATTCACCTCACAACTTCTTTCAACTGTTCTTGCTGATCTTGGCTTCCTGCAGTGCAGAAGTCTCTACATCCGTAAATGCAGCAGTCATGACATAAGAGTAGATACTTGAAGTTTCTTAGATGATTGACATTTCTAATTTAAATACTACCTTTTTGTGTTTTGATTTAAAAGAACATGCCAAAATTCTCCAAATGATAATATAGTGAATATTCTTTGGTATCATATGGTTACCAACGTACATACCATGTTTAATGTCACAAGACTGGAAAGGAAGTTGAAGCAAGGTGATCCACAAATTATTGAGCATAATCAAGAATCAGAATAGAACAGAATAACAGAATTGCAGCTCTACTAGTCCAACCCCCTGCTCAAGCAGGAGACCTACACCAGGGCTGTCAAATTCATATTATCACATTGTCACATGATGTATCAGGACTTTTTCCCCTTCACTAAACCGGGTGTGGTCATGGCCAGCATGTGACGCATCCAGCCCGCAGGCCAGGAGTTGGACAGCCCTGCCCTACACCATTTCAAACAAATTGTTGTCTGATGTCTTCTTAAAAACCTCCAGTAATGGAGCATTCAGAATTTATGAAGGCAAGCCATTCCATTAATTAATTGTTCTGTCAGGAAATTTCTCCTTATTTGTAGATTGGTTCTCTCTTGATTTGTTTCACTTCAAAAGGACAGCACAAACAAGCATAAATGTCCTACACTGCATGGACAATACATTTGCCAAAATATGTGGCAATAAAACCATCTTCAGGTAAGAAAAATAACTGTAAACACACATATTTGTTCTATGGGTCCATCAGTATCAATATTCAATTTGGCACAATGAAGTGGAAGACATTATAGTGACTGTTTATCATGTAAAAGCTGATCATCATGTAAAAGTTTGCACTCTTAATAAAGAATCTACATCTGAGTCTCTATTTGGTCAATTACTTGATTTGTTCCATGGCTTGATGCATTTCATAACTCATTTGAAGCAATTTTATATTTTCAATTTAGATACAACAATCATTATACTTTATTGTGCGCAGAATGTTTGACAGCAACATGCTTAAACTGTCACAACAGAAAAGGAATTGTAGGTAACAATTTCTGGGACTACAAAATATGTTAAAGTGTTCTGGGTGAAGCACCCTTATGAGAAGCAAGGCAAGATTCTTGTAATGATAATTCCTCAAACTCCAGCATATATAAACCTGCCAAATAAACTCCTCCCTCATTAAGTTTCATCCTGAACCAGGCAATGGAACATGCAATGAGGAACCGTATACATTCAATTTTTCCAGAAATGTGCTGAACAACAACATCATATGGTTGCCATATGCAACAAAGATGTAGAATGTAAGGATGAAGCAAAGCACAAGTGATTTGTAATCTGTTACTAGAACAAATGGCAATCCTACAGATAAATATCAAAATGATCCAAAATGACACTTGCACTCTGTGAGTACTTCCACTCTGGAAAAGAAAATAAATAGCTGGAATATGTAATCGACTTTGTTGATGGTTGGGCCTGAGTCTGTAACAAGATGGCACCTAGTTCCACAGTACTTGCATTTGTCACTATACAAGTTGGTACATTCAAATTATAATAAGCCATTTAAGGTCCTTCATTAATACATCTTTCAGTTGCTTGAAATGCAGTGTCAGCTGCTGCAGACCAGTGCCAAGTGGTTCCTTTTCTAGTCAGCAGGTACAGTGGTTCTAAAATAACCACATAATTAGGAATACATTTCATAAGATAGCCACAGGTAGCTACCAAAGAATGTAGCAAATCCAGATTCTCAGGATCTGAAACTTGCCAAATAGCTTTTAACTTCTCTGGATCAGGTTTTAATTCTTTTGGCTGAGATCTGTCCTAATATAGCAATCTCTTCAAGACCAAAGGGTTATTGGTCTTCATTTTAAGTCCTCTTTCATGAAATTTCTCAGAAAACACATCACAATATCTTCATCAGTTGTTACAGAGACAATGATGTCATATGCTAACATTGGGAAGACTTGGCAGATAGATAAGTCTCGGGGGTACTCGAGAGTCCCAAAGCAACTTTACAAACAACCATGATGTATTATCAGGTTGTCAGATTGAGAGTTTCTAGTACCAATGCTATTTGCCAAGAATATTTGGCGACATCTATTTTGGAAAAATGCACTTTGCAGAGCATGAAAAATATTATCTCTATTACCTCTGTTGATTATCTATACATGATGGCACTGCTGCACCACAGCCTTAGGTACAGAGACAGATGATTAGTGTGTATGTGTTTTCAGTACAATTAACACATTGGATACCAAATATGTATCACCATATACTTTTTAATACGGGCAGTCCAAGACTTACAAGAGTTCACTTACTGACCATTCGAAGCTAACAATGGCATTGAAAAAAGTGACTTATAACTATTTTTCACATTTATGACCATTGCATCATCCCCATTGTCATATGATAAAAATTTGGATGCTTGGCAACTTGTTCATATTTATGATGGTTACATGATCCCCTTTTGAAGCCTTCTGACAAGCAAATTCAATTGGGGAACCAGATTCATTGAACAAGCTCAATTAATAACTGCAGTGATTCACTTAACAAATATGGCAAGCCGTAAAATGGGGCAAAACTCACTTAAGAAATTTCTCACTTAACAACATAAATGTGGGACTCAGTTGTGGTTGTACATTGAGGACTACCTTTAAAAGCATTCTTATACATTTTGCCTAATTCAGTATTCATAATTTCTATCATGGTATGAACTGGCTCTGGAAGTAACCTGAATACATGAACGATACAATTCAGCCACATCATCCACTTTTGGTTGGCAATAACTGTAAAACCTTGGTCACAAATACTGACTTATAAAGTTGGTTCCAAATCAAGTTCTATGGTTCCAGTACCGCTTACCATATCTTCCAGCTTCCCATTAAATATTAACAATTTCTTTCTCCCCCCCAACCCCTTGAATGACCAAATAAGCCAACTTTTCCTGCTCATTCTGACCTTTGTTATATTGTTGTTTTTTTAGTCTTTGTCACGACATGTGTTGTGAACTAAAGAAATATATTAATAAAGATTCATTTGCCTAGCAGGATCGTAATCCTGCACGTCCTATTGGCCCATATAATGGCAAGTTACGATTGGTTCATTCCGAGCAATCTGACTGGCTGTTGGCGGGCCGCGCCAAGATTCAAACGCTATAACAATATCCATTGGTTATCCGGATAGCAGCTTACGCTATAAAAGAGTGACTGCTAGCCGGGGTTTTTTGTCTCTGTTATGCTTGTGAATAAAGAGCTGAAGTTCAAGGTTGACAGTCTGGTCTCCGTTCATTATACCCATGCCTCAAACTTAACAACATGTATCCCTGGATTTCTTGTAACCAAAGGAGCTAAATGTCCATTGTTTTCCTTTATTACAATATCAGAAATAGGGTTCAGTGCAATATATTGTTTTCTGATCAGTAAAATAGCTCATATTTAAAATAATAAATTTCTACCCTTTGGTGCCATTATTCTTAAATAGTTTCATGTAATCTTTATCCAATGTCAAAAGTTTCTGCTGCATGTATTTGTCATTGTACTTTGGGAGAATGCAAAATAATCCATCTTCTCTATTTGTAAGTTTCCATATTCACTAGATTTGGCTATTCAACAAGTGTATTAACATATATATCTAGAGATTCATTATATGCTTGCATTCTCTAGACCAGTTTAAACTATCCATAATACCTCTCTGTGGAATGAAAAATTCAACCAAAGCAGCTTTAGCTTATAACAAATAACCATTTTCTCCTAATAAATATGGTAAAGGTACTGTATAAGGAGCTCTGTTCATACAGAAACTTCTTCTTTCTGGTTGGATAGCTATTTCATAGAATGTAAAAGTGTCAATCCATAGCTATCACTCTGTATTCAGGTCTTCTGCATTAATATTGGAGGCTTGAAAACAGGAAGATGAGAGGGAACCATATCTATCTAACCACATTTCATTCTTGCCTATAAGACCAGAGTGAACCATGTTTATGTGGCCATGTTCTACCCTTGCAGACAATTGTTCTGTTCTTTTTTTTCATGAGGTTAGGGTTAGGGTTATACGTATAGGTTCCAGAATAAGTCATCTTATAACTCCTAATAATTTTAGGCACAACAGTCTCAGAAATCTTTATTTTGTCTTTCTCTACTCTTCATACTATTTGTTCCAATGTCTCATGGGACTTGTAATACAGTACTACACTACAATTCCCACTGCCCAGCTTGATTAGGGAAATTTACTGCTAATTCTTTCTTATTTTTCATATTTCATTGGTGGAGATGATTCAGTGTTGTACTGGGAAGGAAACGGAGATACAAGTTGACTCTATAACTAATCTAAAGGGGAAGAAACATGCTGAAATTTATTTTAATTTACATCCTGAAAAACATATGTCTTTCATGTTTGTGCCTTGGCAGTCTCCAGAATCTGAGCAAGTAAAGTTTTTGCCAAGTTGGTTGAATGTAGGCTTTTGTGGTCAATCTGAGAATATTTTCTGCATAGGGACAATATGCTCATCTGACATTTTGTACTTACCAAAATTGAAATGTATCATCACGGCTGATTAAGTAGACATAAATTCTTAATTAAACATGCAGCCAACAGTGGCTCACCCACAATCAAATCATTCTGAAGACTTAAGACCAGATTTGTAAGAGATTTCTGCTTTCACTTAAGTTTTATAGTCAATAACCAGCTGCTCGAAATAACTTTTAAAATAATGGCTGCTTATGCCTGTGGTGTAATAACCTGGCATGGAGTACATGGATTAACACAGTCCTGCTGTTAAACAAGGAAAAAAAGGAAAATTTTATTAAATGTGTCTACAATAATGCAGGTGGGCATGTCTAATTACTACTTAGCATCTATGTTTCAAGCTTTATGCCAGAAGCAAAAATACCCAGTTATTACTCTGACCTATCAAGGCTCTCCATTATTCAGCAAATTAAAAACATAGATTTTTCTATAACTTTCCACTAATATGTGGCTTTTGGTATGTAACTTTGAGCAGATCTTGGGACCCTGGAGGCTTCTATCTTTGAATGCTGAGTAATAGACCAGTGTCTTTTTGCCTGTTTGCCTGGAGGCTCCTCAAGATATTTGCCAAGAAATAGTTCTCTTTGGCATGACAAAATCAAAAGTCAGTTAGAGACTGTTCTGCTTCTTATTCAGTTTGGTCTACCAGCTATCCCCAATTATGGTATCCTCTGAATATGTGGATTTCCAACTCCCAAAATTCTCAGCAATATTTCTAATGGCTGAGAAATAGGTTCTGTTCTACATGTTGGAATGATACTTTGGTTCAAAAAAACCTGACCTCTACAATATGTAGTAGGCAAAAAAAAAAAAATGAAGAATTAGTCCCTCTCCCTCCCCCACTTCCCCCAGGAAACCCTTTCAATTCTCATTCCCAAAAGACAACTAGAAACACTCATATTGGAGAGATGGAGATGGGGGATAGAAAATGGTAGACAAAATTGTAACACTCTTTTTAAGAAAGAGCAAGGCTCTTTGCTTGGTCTGTCAAATGATGTTGACCAAGTCCAGGAAGAGGACAGAAATCATCATCATGCATTGATACTGATCCCAGATACAGCTGGCATTTGAAATTCTAGATTTATAGCAGAATTAAAATTCTTCAAAGTGCCTAAGAAGCTGGTAGACAACAAATTAATTTAAAAAATGAAGATAGAACTTGCATGCTAATGTTACCTCACATTACACTGATTATCAAGTTTATATTCAAAGAAATAGCCTACTTAATTTTTTTCCTCCAGTGTAGTATTTTTCAGCTTGCCTAATCAGGTCAGTTTTTGAAAAAACAAATGAATGAACTCACCCTGAGAAGTGTTAATTTCTTCTCCAGCAGGAAATATTGTACTGAATATTAGCTAACTTATACCTATAACTTATTCATTGAAATGCAAAATTGAGAGCCTTGATAATGCTTATTAGCTTTTAATTTCCCAATCCTTAAACCAGTTATTTTCAGATAATTCCTCTGATGTCACTGCTTTGGAATACAATTATTGGGAGATATGGATCTGAAAGATTTAAGGGGAAAATGTCCTACTAAAAGAAAACAATGACATTTTTAAAAAAGCTAAAAAGGTTGGTGCATTTCTGCCATCTATTGGATGAAGCTGGTACTTTAAAAATTCTGGTTTTCCAGGATTTTAAGAAAAGTTATTACTTTATAAAAGATTTTCATATTTGATTCGGAGGAGGAAATGAACTCACTCTAAATTATATGTTGCCTTGCTAATTTCAAGGTGTTTTTTTTTTTTTTTTGCCATATATCCCTGCTTCCTACAATCAGTTAGCTAAACTGCATAGGCCAATCTCTAAGAAATTATCAATTGCTTTTATTATACTTCTTTTCTGAGCATAAATCACTGTGACACACCAATATACAGCAGATATATAGATCTAAGTCATGGACTTAATTTGTGGCCCTTCCCAATATCATAAGATTGACCTACCAAAATAATTGAGGCTTTTCGGTGGGCTTTTACTATCATTACTATTATTATTTTAATAATAAATGGAACAAAAAATCCACATTATGTTTAAATATTACATTTTTCCTCTTTGTTTCTTTATCCATATAACTCATCGTCCTTATATCCTCATCTTCTTCTAAAGTTCTCACCAGTGGTACCCTGCTAAAAAGAGAAG
Source organism: Notechis scutatus (assembly GCF_049901735.1). Classification (NCBI taxonomy): domain Eukaryota; kingdom Metazoa; phylum Chordata; class Lepidosauria; order Squamata; family Elapidae; genus Notechis; species Notechis scutatus. The sequence goes on along the minus strand of NC_142010.1, from coordinate 88,403,617 downwards.
AAAGTATGATGGAATAGAAAATAACTCAACATCCCAACTCAGAATAAAATAAAAAAGGAATAGAACAAAGCAGAACAAAGAAAGATTAAATTTAAATAATCACTGAATAGGGAAGCTCAAAAATGGACTAACCTTGTATCGGTTACTTTCTTATATCTTCTAACAATCACAAAGGAGTACAGCAAACCCAAATATTGATTTAATCATTTTTAGGCAGCCCAAGGGGCAAATTTGTAGACATTTTGAAAAACTACTGCCATCACCTGGCAGGAGACTATGAAAGCCATTCTGCATTTCATAGATGCTGAAGATCAGTATAAAGTGTATGCTGAAGATTTGAGAAAGAGGGATTTTGTTCCCCATGTCCACAACTGCTGGGCTGGAAGCAACCATTCTTAATATGTTCATTGCTTCAGCACCATTGTAGCAAGGTAAATGGCATGGCTTTCTTTCAAAAGGACTCTGAGTACAAGAAGGTTAATGGGTGGACTCAATGAGGGGAGGGGGAAGTTGGAATGAGACAATAATCTGGGATTACTGAAAATGAACCTTGTAACTATGGAGCCTCTGGGAAACAAAGAGATAGGCATTATATCTGTTAGCTCCTAAACCTTCTCCATAAATAATTTGGATAATTGGGGGGCTTAGATTCCATGAAAACAAAGGGAAAGATGTCATAATTACCCTTTCATATTTTCTTTTCTTGTCAAGTAGAGGAAAATGATCCCCGTAATTTGGTGCTAAAGAAGCCAGGACACATTAAGCATTGTTGTCCCTTTGGCTGAGCTTTGGGGATCACAAAAGGAAATCTGGAAGTCAACCTCAATACTGCAAGGGAATCTTTCTGCATCCTGATGCTTGGAGCAATTAGCATTGCATTTCAAGGTCATTGCTGTCAAATAAAAACACTAAAGCTGTGCCTCATTTGGAATCAATTGGAAGGCTTCAAAACATTTGCCATTTTTCAGCTGTTTTCAAATTATTATAATTATAATATTATTATTATTATTATAAAAAACAGAAACAAAACATGAATAGTATGTACTATTATGTGAATAGAGGCATTGCCTTTCCCAGTTTTTCCCCCTTTCTTCTTCAGCCATTAGTAATTCCCCGCCCCCTATATATTAATAATTAGCATTTTCTGAATAAGGAGTCTTATATCCAAAATGCAATCAATACATCTTTTGAAGTCATAGAATTATCAATCTCCAGTCACCCAAACATAAATACTTTAGGGGAGGGGGAAATCCTAAAAATGGAAAATATCTCCAAATCATACTGTGCACTCAGTCACAGATCACAGAATGCCGGCATTGGTGTGGGAGGAATGAAAGTAGAAATTAAGAAGAAGGGGTGAACTGGAATATTGTCAGCCCTTTAAGGTAATCCAGACAAGAAGCATCAAGCAAGCACCACTACTTAGTTCAGGGGTGTCACAGCGGTGTCATGTGATGTATTGGGACTTTTTCCCCCTTTGTTAAACCAGGCGGAGGCAGGGCCAGCACTTAACGCATTTGGCCCACAGGCCGCGAGTTTGACACCCCCAGCTTAGATGATAAAGTTACATTAAGAATCTGAGAATACTCTTTCCCTGCCTTAATTTTACTCTCTTCAAAATGAGGGAAAGCCCCTTCTGAGAAGCTTTTTCTACCCCACCTCTCCTTTGGATTCAGATTTCTCTTTTCAGAATAGTCTGGGTCTTTTTCCTGTCTCTCAAGGTTATTCCCACATGCCATAACACCTATCCCAAAAATAGGGTTGGTAACTAGCTGGAAGCCCAAACACAGGAGCAATGACTGTATCTGTTGCAGGTCCCACTAATTTCACTAAATATAAGAAACAATTTTAGCCCTCATGTGTGATAACTAAAGTAACATCTTTTTTTGTATCAGACTCAAAATCATTTGAAATATCTTCTGCATCCAGTAGTATACTAAAATATGCTGGATTATAATTCTAACTTTACAGTCAAAGATACTGCTGGCTGTTCTATTACAAATATTGATCATATTACAAACGCCATCCTAATTTCATTCTTCAGTTCTGAATTATTTGAATTCCACTATTGGTTAGGAATTCTACTATTGCTTGTAGATTTTTGTTTTAGAATTGTTTTAGTTTCATGCAATGCTTTAAAATAAGTGAGTAGAAACAATGCCAATACTGCTGTTAGTGCTACTTCCCCCAAGAATGAGCCTCAAAAGATCACTAATGCTTTATTTATTGGTCTATTGCTTCATATGTTGAATAATTAAGATAAATAAAATATGAAGCTTGAATAAAAGCAAAGAAAAATATATCACTTACTGTAGCTGGAAGAATTTGCAAAAGAAACAGTATTCAGCATTCTGGATTTTGAGGCTAAAAATAACACCGTTGGAAGGGACCTTGAAGGTCTTCTAGTCCAACCCCTTGCACAAGCAGGAGACCCTATACTATTCTGGACAAATGGCTGTCCAATCTCTTCTTAAATACCTCCAATGCTGGAGCACCCATTACTGGTTAATTGTTTTCCCTCTCAAGAAATGTCTCCTTAGTACCAGGTTAGTTCTCTCCTTGATTAGCTTCCATCCATTGCTTCTTGTCTTGCCTTCTGGTGTTTTGACAAATAGATTGACCCTCCCCCTCTTGATAGCAGTGTTCCAATATCACCCATAGTTCTTCTTTTCACTAGAATAGATATGTCCACTTCCTGCAATTGTTCATGTGTTTTAGCCTCCTGTCTCCTAATAATCTTTGTTGCTCTTCTCTGCTCTCCTTCCAGAATCTCAACATCTTTTTTACATTTTGGCAACCAAAACTGGTTGCAATATTCCAAGTGTGGTCTTACCAAGGCATTATAAAGTGATCCCAACACTTCACGTAATTCTGTGCCTCTGTTCATGCAACCTAGGATTGTACTGACTTTTTTGGAAGCTTCAGTACACTGCTGGCTTATACAGTATTTAAGTGATTGTCTGCTAGGACTTCAAGAACCCACTTGCACTTACTACTGTTGAGTCAGACACCATCTATTCTATACTTGTGCATTTCATTTTTCCTGCCTAAATGTAGAACCTTACTTTTTTCTCACTGTTGATTTTCATTTTGTTAGGTAGGGCCCAGTGTTCATGTCTGTCGAGATCCTTCTGGATCTTGAGCCTATTTTCTGGGGTGTTGGCTATTCCTGCCAGCATGATGTGACCTCTACAAATTTGATGACTTCCCCTTCTATTCCCTTAGGCACCATCTCTCACATGTTTTCTGTTTTGGACAGAGAGTTTTCTTCTTTTATTCATAGCTGCTTTTCTAGTCTGTGTATAGTAGCTTCCAACAAGCAAAAAAGACAAATGTGCAAGCAGAGAGCAAGTAGATACAGCATCTGCTCCTATCAGTAACTTCTCTTCTGATTCTGTGTGATTCAATACTGGGAGTCAGTGGATTCAAAGAAGCAGCAGGAAGCTGCCTCTGAAGCTTGTGTTTCTCAGGCCAGGCATACAAGATACTCTTTTTAGTTCTCTTCCTGAAGCTTCTGCTGCTTCCTGTATTCTCTCCCACCTCCTTTCCTGCCTGTCATGTCCCTTGTGCCTCCTTCCTCCACAATCTCTGCAAATCTAGAACAGAGAGAATCGATTTGTGCCAGCAGCAGAAACATTCTTCTCGTGATACCCCCTGTCTCCCAAACGCACTGTCTGGTACCCAAGGCAGCCATCATAGCTTGCCAGGCCAACGTTAATCCAGAAATGATGCAAAGCCCTTCTACGGAACAGTCTTCAGAAAAAGACTACTTAGGTATTTTTGCAGTGAATTGTTAAAAAAAAATACTGCTACAAAGTAACACATCATACTTAGATTATTAATTCATTTTACAATTCTTTCGAGGTGAATTTATTGGTGCCGGTGTTTTTGTACTTGTTGTCCAAATATGCTCCAGGAACAATTAGTGCTGTTGATGAAAAGTAAGTATGACCAGTGTTACTGAAGAGACATTTTTCTTCTTATTGTGTCAACACATTCTTCATTGCACACACACACACACACACACACACACACACACACTTCTACTTTGAAATGTCTGCTTCTTTAGCATCTTTTGTGTATATGCTTTGACAACTATTGTCAAAACAAAAAACTATCTGCTTCACTAGGCAAGAGGACTGTTTGCAGCTGAGCTTACTTTTCAAGAAAGATAATTTCAAGTACAGCTGGAAATTCTACTGGTTTTAATATGGGCTCGCTTATTCCAGTCCATCTCACCCCAGATTATTCATGAAACATCCCAACAATCTAGGTTGTATCACTACTCAGTATGGCCATTTTGCTGGCCCCAATTGCCAATCGGGCAGTTTGGGTAGAGATGGGACAATTTTCTTCCCATCTCCAACCTCATTTTTCAAGGGCATGTGGTCAAGAAAATGATTGTGTTGCAATTTCAGAGGGGATAGAGCAGGGGTGTCAAACTCACATTGTTGTCATGTGACATATCAGGACTTTTTCCCCCTATGCTGAACCAAGCATGGGCGTGGCCAGCATGTGATGCATCTCACTCTCAGTCCGCAAGTTTGCAGGCCTGGGATAGTGGAATATAGAGTGGTCTTGAATCAAGTATAATAACTGCTCAGTAAACAATATGCTGTTAACTTGCTCTTCAATAGCAGATTTTATACAGTAAAGGAAAAAAAATAGAAGTGTTGGGAAAAATAGGGACAACAGCCACTAAAAGACAGATCTGAACTTTTGCATAAACCAAACAACAGTCCCTTTCCTCTTGTTTAACAACTACTCTTAAAAATTAAAGTTAAAAATGGCCACTAGATGGTATCATACCTGCAAAATTGCAATCTATTACAAAGTAAATGAGTTAACTTCAAAGTTTATTGATTTCAGGAAAGAGGTATTTGTTGATTACCAATCCATGTGTCCAATCTCTGCTTTGCTATTTATTATATTTATAGGCTTGACATCACAAAGTAGCAAAACAGAGAGGGCTATTAGAGTATAAGTTACTTCATTTTGTCCAATTTACTTATAAAAAAGATTAAAATCACTTAAATGAATTGAATATGAAAAGTTCATTTTAGCTCTGGACAGAACAATATATACCAAGTAAACTATATATGCTTCCTCATGAATTATTATAATGAATTTCCTAAATAATCCATAAATATTTGCCAAAATATAATAGCGTTATTTATCCAGTGATTATCTCTCAATACGGTGATAATTAACTTTTAGAAATATTAAACATACTGGCAATATCTGATGATATTCTAGAGCTGCACACAGTAATAGTCAGGACTGTCATATATACTGTATGATATTCAATAATTATCATTTGATAGCAAATATAACCATGACAATGGGCACTGAGAACTATTCCATTTAATATTCTATTAAAATTGAACTATTCTAGTGTTTTCTGTGTGTATGACATTTATTTCTATTTGTATTTTTTTCAAAAAAAATATATATGCTTATTTATATACAACCAACCACTCTAGGTGCTTTATATAACAAAAAGACAGAATTAAAAAAAAAAGAAACAGATGATATACCTACAGAAAAAAAAAAACCTCATACAGAACAGAACAAAACCTTAAAGGGGCTCACTAATTATCTTGCCTCACAAATTACTTTGTCAGGGGGGAATATCTAGGGCTTCAATACCTTTTGGAATATCATCAGAATGGGAGTGTTAGGTTCTATGAAGGAATACTATTCTAGAGGGCAGGAGAAGCATACCCCTATGATAGATGACTACAATCAGTTGTGGTGACTCTCTTGTAGCTGTCATAAAAGCCAACACAGTCCTATGCTACATCAACAGAAGAATAGTAATGAAGCATTAGTACCGTTTTAAATTGCACTGGTAAGATATTGCTTACAACATTGCATCCAATTTGGGTCACCACAATACACAAAAAAAAATGTTGAGACTTTAGAAAAAATGCATTGGAGAGCAACAAAGATACTTAGAAGTCTGGAGACTAAAACAGATGATGAACAGAATTGGTATGTCGAGTCTAATAAAGAGGGATGACATGATAGCACTTCTCCAATAGTTGTCACAGAGAAGAGGTGGTTAACCTATTCTCCAAAGGGACAGATAAGAAGTAATGTATGGAAGATTATCAAAGAGAGATGCAACCTAGAATTAAGGAAAAATTTTCTGTCAATGAGAACAATAAATCCATGGAATGGCTTGCCTCCAGAATTGTGAGTGTTTCATCACTGGACATTTTAAAGAAGCGATTGGGCAGCCAATTGTTTGGAATGGTATAGGGAATTGCACATTGCTGTTTTGTGATATATCACAACATTTTTCTCTTTGTGGAGCTGGGGTGGGCATGGCCTGTGTGTGATGCATCCAGCCTGTGGGCGGCCAGTTTGACATCCCTGGTATAGGATCTCCTGTTCGAGCAGGGGATAGGAGTAGAAGATCTTTAAGGTCCCTTTCAAAGCTGTTATTCTGTAATTTTGTAATTTTCTGTTTAAATTAAATTTTGGGAATCCTTAATTTGGATCTGGAGATTTCCCAGAAGTGATTCATAAAACTTTACTCATTACAGCTGCCAGCAGTTCGATAGAATTTTCTGCTGAGAAGCAGCAACTGTTCTGTTGGAATGGTCATTGCTGATTGCTGACAATCAACTGTAGCCTAGTAGCTTAATGCACAAATTTATGGTTGAACTATTTCTATGATAGGAGAGGAGCAATAGGAAGAGCATCTGATTCTGTAGAAAGCTAGAACTTTCTACAGTACTAGAAAGGTAAATGTGATTATCTGCAAATATCCTGAGGAGGTACACAAAGAGAAAGTTAAGAACAAGTGAAGCATTGTCCAAGAGGAATAATGATTTGGAAGAATGGAGAACAACATTTTCATCTAATGAGAGGACATTAATGTTTCCCATACCCTATGTTAATGTGATTGCCAACTTGCTCAAGTTTGTTCAATACCAGAGCTTATGCTTTCGCACTTCTTCATGAAAACCATGGCAATCTTCTTTGTTCTGGATGTCTTCGGAAGCCATTAACAAAGAACTTTTAACAAGGCAATCTGATTTATTAAAGTAGCCTGACAATGTAACTTTTACCAAGTCAATTAGCAAATTGCTTTCAGTAGATGAACCAATTTGCACTGAATATGCTTGGAAGATATGGAGGAGGAATAAAAATTTGGATATTAACATGAAAATGAAGCCATTTAATTAGTAAAGCGATGGGGAAGAAGGGAAAGGCCCCCTTTTCATGATCTGAGCAAAACAGGTGCCTTACTAAAAAGGTTGCTAATGAAGCAGGCTTTCTCCAAGACAATTTGCATAGCATTAGCCTTGTAGTTCTTGCTCATCATTTTAACCTACAAGAGGTGGAAGAGTTTCATGTTGCTTTGAGAAATTGACAGTTGCTTTAAAAGCATCCAAAGGATTCAAATTGGGGGGGGGAGGGGAGAGAACTTTCATAAATTGTTATCAACTTCTTTGGAGTGATTGGAAATATTTAGAAATATCTCCCATTCATCACTGCTCTAATCAAGGGGAAACTTACATTAAAAAAGGGAAGCAAAGTCTTTATACTATATTTGATACTGGAATAATAGTTATTAAGGGTAGAATCAAGTTAGGCTTAGTGAGTAGAATATAAGAAATAAACCACTATAAAGTAAGACAAACGCAATTATATGTATATAAAGCTTCCTGTGGTCTCTCAGCATCTCTGTGTTACAACTTTGAAATTATTCCTTGTCTGCTGGGGAACTTCAAAGGACTTACCTCCACTCCCAATTACATGAGAAATGAGGCAGCAGTATCTTAAAGATGTGCAGGTTTATTTCTATCTCTACCATCTTTATCATCTCTCTATTGTTTTAATGCAGCTGTAGGAATGAGAGTTTGACTGAGACAGTAACTGTGAAAGGAGTTGCAAGAAAAAAATAGAGGTTCTTTGGAAGCATTAATATTGCTTCTGAATTGAAGGGGCTCTGCTTGCAAAGCTGTACAGTGCTGGCTGATCTTGACACTTGAGATCATGCTTTTCTACTCTCAGATTTGCAAGGTCAAAACTGATTTCACTTGCATCTCACAACAAGCAGCATTGCCATGTAGTTCCAAAATGGGTAAATGCAATTTTAGATGTCATTACCAAATTATTGTTCCAAATCACGGGAAGGAATAGTTTCATTTTATACCATCTTGACTGATCTGCACTTTGAATATTATATTTGGGGGTCCAGGACTATGTTTTAAGAAGGATTCCAAGGAGTTACTTGTTTTGAGAAAGGAAGATTCCAAGGAGCTACTTGTTTTGTGGGGTGAAGAATAAATGGCACTTTCCAGTAACTGAAGGACTGATCTGAGCAAAAGAAGGTCAAGGCTTGTTCTTTAACATTCCAGAGTGCAAGATGTTGAATGAAGGCTGATTCCATCTGAAGGTCAGAAAAAAAAAACTTCCTAACAATTAGAATTCAGCTGTGGAACAAATCCTTCAGAGAATTGTTCTTTTATAGGATGTGTTGAATTTAGAAGAAAGATGCTAGAGAGCCATCTGTCATAGATTGTGTAATTTGGATTCCTGGCCCCGACAAAGGATTTGACCCTATGGCCTGAGCAGCCCTTTCCTGCTTAGTGATTTTATGCTTTTATGACTCAATCTTCCTACTATTCTGGAAAAGTTGAACAGAAAGGGGTGCAACTTGACAAATGACAGCTCTAGACCACAAAAAGACTTTTACCAGAGTTTTGCAATTATGTTGTTTGGAGGAGGGTGCTGAAGAAATATAGCCCAGGTTTTTGCAAGTTGGTTCTTTCAGAAGCAGCAATCTTTAAGGATTCTACAGAGGTAGAGATTCTACATTTTTGTTTGCCTTTTTATTGCCAACTAAAATGTCTTCTCATTGTAACTCTGCCCAATGTTGTTCTAAAAGTACCTAACAGGCATTGCTCTTAAAATCACTTGCTGTTGTGTGCCTTATTTCGATCTTGTATCCTAGTTATTATTATGACCTTTCCCAATGCAGTAATATTTTGGATCTCAATCCCGGCGATTGATCTGTGTTAGTCTCTTTGATGTGTGTTCATTGTGTGACTGTACATCTCATACACGTACACACAGTATGCATCTGTTTCTATTTATTATAAAATGTCCGTCCCTCTTGCCTCCTCCAAAAGTGATGCTCCAAAGGCTAACAAGATATTCTATCCACACCCCCAATGTTGAAATAACAATAAAGCACATGATTTAAAATCATAAAATCATCAACACTACAGTCAGCAAAAAATAGCATTAAAAGGGAGAAAAAAGGAATTAACAGCATCAACAGCTCAAAGAATGATATCCTGGCCACAGTGCATTCTGTCTTGTAAGAACACCAGGGATGAAGTGACCAGAACTGGAACAAATAAAGTCAGGTAGAATCACATAGTCTTCATCAGTACTGTAATCTCTCAAAGGACTCCAGAAGAAATAATGCAGAGTACAGTAGACTTTAAGAGAAGACATGTAGAATTTATAGTGTCTTGATGTCTGGCTTTTTTTTTTAAGGAACCATTTAGCTTGTCTGTTCAGAAATACCATGAAGACAACCTGCATGTGAGATCTTGTTAAGAAGGGTCAGTAAGGTCATTATAGCTGTCCAAAATATGATTTCACGAATCAGTTAATTTTAAATTATCTATATCTCTAAAACTTCACCATGGCATTTTTTGAACCTTCTGAAGATTGTTCCCAGCAAACCACTTTCTGTCCTCCTTAATTTTAGTTCCTCCAAACTTTTCTGATTTGTGTGCTAATTCTGTGGTTCAATTTATTCAAACAGGAGAATTAACTTGTCAATGTGTTGATTTCTTTTCTTATACTAATGATCTAGCATGTCTCCAAACATTTTAGCATACATTTTAAAGTTCTTTTCCATCCTTTCCTTTGTCTATTGCAAGTCATGAATTTATTCCTCTATTTTTTTTAAACCAAGGTTACTTCTCACAAACAAAATAATTAGTAAGCTTATTTTGTCCCGTAGAAGGAAGTTCTATTTATTGTCAGTCAGAATCATATGTTATAAATATATTTATGTGTGAACTTCGTATTTGTTCAAATACATTAGGCCTGTAAATCCTACTATAAGATTACATTTAACTGGAACAAGTGTTTTCTGTTCCTGCTTTGAGTAGATACTTTGAAACTGCCTCTTGTTTCCTTTTTTATTGCTGCTTTTATTACTCTGAGCTTTTACATACTCCATAAAACAGAATGGACCTGACCTGATTTTTGTGGCCTTGTCATCACCAATTTGTTTTGCAGGTGCCCTACTTTTCAACAATACAGCCATCTCAATGATGTTTGAATAGAAGCAGGCCGGGTGTGTTCCCATAAACACTTATTTTTATTGACATGGCAAAACAAGAAACCAGACTGAGAAGAACACACATGCAGTGATATATCAAGCCTAGGAAATCACATTTGAAACCCAATGCCACCAGAGTTATAATTCATCAGGAAAATCAACAGGGTGGCATTATGCAGTGTGCAATTATTTTTTCTTGAGCTGAGCATTGCACCTGTCTTTGAACAGCATATTCAAAGCTGGTCTGAGAAATGAGGCAAAAGTAGTAGATGTAAATTAAATGCTCTCTGTAATTAATCTAATTATTCAAAGGCTAATTGTTAACAGAAACATGCAGTTGACATATTTCCCATTCCCCTAGACTTCAAATCTTTCCCAAGTTTCAAATAAATTGAGAAATCTATAAGCAGCTCCCTACTATCTTCACATAAATATGTCCTCTTGTTTATGCACAAAACTAGCTCTTAAGGAGCAAAGAATCAACATATGAAATCAGGGAGGGATAGCATTATTGAACAGGTGTGTTGCTAATGGGTACTTGATACTAAGAATAAAAAGGGAGCAGTCTCTGATTTCCAGAAGGATCATATGTTGGCTCCAAACTGTGCATTTAGGCTTTAGACAGCAGTTACTATCTAAATTAAATACTGTTATTTTTAAACAAAAAAATTAATGATGGACAAACAGACTGGGAGATGTTTAACTGGAAAATTTTGTGCTGAGAAAATATGATACAGAAAAGAATACAGTGTGTATTATTTCTGATGGAACCCTTGGCTGCTGCTTCTAATGTAGAAGGTATAATGGTTGAGGGTTAAATAAAAGACAGAAACTTTCTGGGATCCAATTCAGCTGCTCGCTATGCGTGACTGGACTAAAGTTTTAAAGTCTCTTGACTCTCTTGGCCCTGTTAAGCAATAAACCTCAGTCTTATTGATATAAGGTCACAGAGATAAGGTCACAGAAAGGTTCACGATGATAAAACTTTTCTCCTTCTGCAGTCTGACAGAGCACCAGTCCACAATCAATCGTTTTCCCATCTATCTCAATAAAAGTATAGTCTGTGAGTCTATTTTTGATTTATTGGCCAGACAGCTTCTTTTTACTTGATTGGCATTTCAATCTCTTTATCATTGTAGTTGTGGAGTTACAGCAAAGTCTAAGAAGGCTTTGTGATTAACCTTTTCATCAAGTAATTTAAAAGAAAGAAGAAAATGCTGGTAATTAACTGTATTGAAGGTATGCTGACCCAAACAATTCAGATAAATGTACTATACAAAATTTTAAGATGGTGATTTAAAAAAACAGCCACCACCACCATCAGAACTGCTTAAAATGTATATTTCAATTGCTCATTACTTTAGTTTTGAGTTTTCCATAAAATGACCCCGGGGTTATAGTCTCAGATAAGGAAATTGGAATGTATTATTTACATTGGGCCTCTTGAGCTAATGAATCTTTTGTATGCTATAAGATTGGCTGCCATATAAATTATTTAAATAAATATATATACAGGAGATTAAAAAAAAGGCAGAATTAAAGAGAAGAGTCAAGCAAAGGTACAAGAACTCTAACAGGGGTCAGTGTAACATTAGTTATCATATCTGTCAAGTTAAGTCTCATTCAATACCCTTTTCTAAACCTAAACTTTGTTTTGCCCTATCTTTTCATTAGGTTGAAAATAGTTTTTTTAATCTATATAAAACATTTCTGTGTACAGCTCCTTTCCATATAACTATTTTTATATGAACCAGCATCTTTATGCAAATATGCTTTTACATGCATACTTACTAATATATGCTCTTTCAGCAAGCTTTAGATAAGTGACTGTCTAGTCTCTTCTTAAAAACATCCAGTGTTGGAGCACCCACGGTTTCTGGAGGCAAGCTATTCCACTGGTTAATTGTCCTTACTGTTAGGAAGTTTCTCCTTAATTCCAGCTTGCTTCTCTCCTTGATTAGTTTCCATCCATTGTTTCTTGTTCTGCCCTCCAGTGCTTTGGAAAATAAGTCAACCCCCTCTTCTTATAGCAGCCATTCAAAATACTGGAATACTGCTATCATATCACCCCTAATTCTTCTTTTCTTTAGACTACTCAAACCCAAATCCTGCAGCCATTCTTCATATGTCCAGGCCTTTGATCATCTTAGTTGCTCTTCTCTGAACTTTTTCCAAAGTCTCAACATCTTTTTTGTAGTATGGTGACCAAAATTGGTTGCAGTATTCCAGGTGTGGTCTTATTAGGGTTTTATAAAGTGGTACTTTATAAAATACATATTTATATGTACACTTTCCTCAAACAATGTTCTGGTAGGGGTTCTTTGTTATTGTTAGCTGCACATTCTTGTTACCTTTATTGCAAAAATAGGAGTCCCATGGCACACAAAATGGATACAGTAAGGTAATTTGAGACTGTATTACAGCCTTCTAATATTTGGATGGTCGTGATTCTTACTACAAAGCAGAATTGTAACATTTAGGCTTCTAAAACTTCATTTTTCATCTACTGACATCTTTGTAAAGACCCTAGCAATTAGGATCTTTGCATCTTTGTATTTGGAAGATCATTTTTTGGCACCTCTAGTGCTCATGAAATATTTCCCTAAGGTGCTGTACTCATGAAGAAAACTTTGTTGGTGTTTTCAAAGACCTATTGAAGTGACATAGAGCAACTGAGGTGAGCTAAATGGTCACTAAACCTCAAGGAAGCAAAAAGGGTTGTCATCATAGTGCAAAGCATCATATCTTTACTGAGATGAACAATGACTTACTGATAATGTTTTTCTCTTTTGTTTCTCAGCTGTTCTCCTACATAGAATAGAATAGAATACCTTTATTGTCATTGCATTCTACAAATACAATGAAATTTGAAAGCTACTCCAGCACAGTGTCCCAAACACCACATCACAATCACACTACAGAGTGTTTAAAAATTAAAATAATTAAAATAATAATTAAAAACCTAGTCTAAAACCTATCTAAAACATATAGTAAGTTAGATAGTTTAAAAATGCCACTATATACATCGGGCTAAATCACATATGCATTGTTTGATTCAAGACAATTATTGCCTTGGAAAAGAAATTGTTTTTCAATCTATTAGTCCTCATTTTAAGACACCTATAATACCTCCCTGATGGTAACAGTTCAAAATATGAATGTCCAGGATGAGAATGGTCTGTGGAGATTTTTAGTGCTCAAGAGAGGAGTCTGGTCTTCGCAATCTCTTCCAAAGAAGAAAGAGAGCAACCGATGATTTTTTGTGCTGTGTTTATAACTTTCTGGAGCATCTTCTTATCCACTACAGAGCATTCAGGATACCACACTGTTACAAAGTATGCCAAAATGCTCTCGATGGTAGAATGGTAAAAAGTAACCAGCAACTTCACATCCAGACCACTCTTTTTTCAGCAGCCTCAGAAAGTGCAGGTGCTGTTGGGCCTTCTTTGCAGTGGCCATAGTGTGGACTGACCAAGTAAGGTTGTCAGAAATATGAGTTCCTAGAAATTTAAAACTATGAACTCTTTCCACACAGTCTCCATTGATATATAGTGGGAGAGGCTCTGCTTTGCATCTTCTGAAGTCTATAATCAATTATTTGGTCTTTTTGATGTTCAGGGCGAGGTTATCACTCTTGCACCACAAGACCAGTCTGAGAACCTCTGACCTATAGGCCGTCTCGTCTTCTCCTGATATGAGTCCCACCAACATGGTGTCGTCTGCAAATTTTATTATAAAGTTAGTGGGACAAGAGGGAGTGCAGTCGTAGGTGTAGAGTGAATACAAAAGGGGGCTCAGCACACAACCCTATGGAGAGTCAGTGCTGAGAGCAAGAGTGGAGGAAAAATAGCTGCTAATCCTAACAGTTTGGGGGCTTAGTAAGAAAGTCCTTTATCCAACAGCAGATGTGAGAGGAGAGGCCCATTTCTAGCAACTTCTTAATCAGTATATCTGGAATGATGGTATTAAAAACTGACCTGTAATCAACAAAAAGCATCTTTACATAACTCCCACTATGTTCCAGATGTTTCAGTGCAACTTGGAGAGCCATGGCAATAGCATCCTCTGTGGATCTGTTATTCCGCTAGGCAAACTGGTATGGGTCAAGGTTTGATGGGAGGCAATCCTGTATATATTTTAAGACCATCTTTCAAAACACTTCATAATTATGGATGTGAGATCTACTGGTCTATAGTCATTTAAAGTATCAGGAGAAGGCTTTTTGGGAACTGGAATAATAATGGAAGTTTTGAGACAAGATGGAACAATGGCTTGTGTAAGAGAAAGGTTAAAAATATTTGTAAACACACCTGCGAGCTGGTCAGCACATGCTTTGAGTACTTCCCAGGTATCCCATCATGGCAAGCAGCCTTTTTCACATTCGCTGCTCTAAGCACCTGTTTCACATCATACTCTTGTACTGTGAACATTTGAGTACCAGTGGTTTGTAGAGGCAGTTCGAAGACCTATTCAGTTCGAATCGGGCAAAGAAGCAGTTCAATTCTTCTGCCAGTGATGCATCCTTATTGATTGATATGGGGTTGCTGCCCCTGTAATTAGTGATGTTTAATTCCCTTCCAAGCCCATTGTGGATCATTATTTGTGAAGTAATCATCAATCTTCCTTTTATAGTCCTTTTTTGCCTCCTTGATGCCCCGCCTCAGTTCCGCTCTTGCCTTGTTATACCAAACCCTGTCCTCAGACCTGAATGCCATATCACATGTCTTGAGAAGTAATTGCATGTCCTTGTTCATCCAGGGCTTCTGGTTTGGAAAAATCCAGGTGCACTTATTCACAGTAACCATATCCACACAGGTTAAGATGTAAAACAGTACAGTTTTTGTATATTCCTCCAAATCCTCTTGTTCAAATAAATTTCAGTTAGTATTTGAGAAACAATCCTGCAGCTGATCAAGTGCTCCCTCCGGCCAGATCTTGATGAGTTTGATTTCAAGCTTAGTTTTCCTTCTGAGGGGGGTGTATGCTGGTATAAGGAACAGTGATAAATGATCTGAAAGTCCCAGATGTGTAAGGGACACTGCTTTATATGCATGCTTTACATTAGAATACACATGATCAAGTGTGATGTTTCCCCTGGTGGCACATGTCACATACTGAGTAAATTCGGGAAATACAGTCATTAAGCATTCCTTATTAAAATCACCAGTTATTACATGAGCTCCATCAGGATAAGCCTTAAGTTGTTTATTTATTGTAATATGCAAATATACAAGTGCAGTACTAATATTTGCATCAGGAGGTATGTAAACAGCTGTAAAAATCACCACTGTCAGTTCTCTAGGTAGATAGAAGGGTCATCATTATACACTGAAGCAAAAGCAGCCAAATAAACTTCTGATTGCTTTTAATAGAAAGAATGGTCAAAGTGGAGACAATTTCTCAGAGAGATGATAGACTATTCTTCTTACTTGTAGAAGAGGTCGACTTATATATGTTGTGATCCTTGCACTGATTAAGAGGCCAAGCTGACACTTTCAGATTCAGAATCTCCGCTTCTAGGAACCACCAAAGATCTGACAGAAAAAGAAACACTTTGAGCACACGCATTTTTGCATTTTAACAATTGAATTCTTGGTACCATTATGATTACAGAGACATGGCTGTTAGTTCTGAGACCCAGCTATAGTAGCACACAATATATTAGGTATAGTCCTATTCATATTTACCTAATAGTAAAATCTTCCTAACAGACAGGAAGCAACAGGTGAAGCTAGGCAGAATTACATCTGATACCTATATAGGAGCTCCCCCAGGGCTGTGTGCTTTCTCCTCTTCTCCCTATAAACCAATGACTGCATCTCAAATGATCCACCTGTTAAAATACTGAAGTTTGCAGATGACACAAAAGTGATTGGTCTCATTCGAGACAATGATGAATCTGCATACAGACAGGACTTTGTACAACTTGCCTCATGGTGTAACTGGAACAATCGAACTGAACACACTCAAAACCGTAGAAATGGTG
>NC_142010.1:87312310-87414810 GCF_049901735.1 Notechis scutatus | reverse complement strand
AACTCTTTCTGTTTCAAGTAAATACCAATGGACTGTAACTATTGAGTTATATACTTTTTCTAAAAATGTCTCACATTGATAGGTAATTTAGCTTTCATAAAAATGCACTCTACTCTATCCAGAAATGCATAATTTTGACACATTGATCCTTGAAATGTCATTTATCTGTGATTAGAGCTCCCTTTCTTAAAGCTAGTTGTCTTGCTCTTAGACTCTTCTTTTAAATCATCTTGTCCCTGGGCTCCTTAACTTGTCAACTTTTAGGGAGCTAAAACTAGATTAGACTCATTAGTAAACCTGGACCCTTTGTCTCCAGCAGAAACAAGACAATAATTTTTTTAATGTTTTCTGGGCATTATTGAACTTTACCTGATATTTTGGAAAAGGTATTTGTACTCATTAAATTCCATAAATGTAACACATGTGCACAAGAGGTAGAACTTACATTATGGTACAGCATTCCTCATCTTGATCTGACTCTTTCAAGTAATGCTCTTTTCAAACTCTCATACATTTTGTCTTTCCACACCAATTCTCCATTAGCACAATTTCTCGGGGTTCCCTCTTTTTTCTTTTCAGTTTAATCTTTTTTTACTTAAAGACAATTCTTGGTTTTCTCTACAGCTTAAAAAACTCATTTTTCAAATGCCTTGCAGTTTACAGGGGCTCAACTTAAAGAAGATATCTTAGCTTGCTTTCAGAGATTATACCTTTTAGTTTCAAAGTTATCAAAATTTCAGGCATAACTGTCATTTATTAAATTTATATGCCCTTCTCTCCCTGTTGAGTGAATCTGTATGGCTTGTGCTGACTCCACACCCTTAGCAACTCTTTGACCGAATATGGTACATTCTTTAAAGTTTAAATGTTTTTTCCATTTCCTTAGCCTCTTTT
The DNA here is from genome assembly GCF_049901735.1 of Notechis scutatus. Taxonomy (NCBI): domain Eukaryota; kingdom Metazoa; phylum Chordata; class Lepidosauria; order Squamata; family Elapidae; genus Notechis; species Notechis scutatus. The sequence goes on along the minus strand of NC_142010.1, from coordinate 87,413,916 downwards.
TTTTTTCCTGCTCAACTTACTTGGCTTATAAAGCCAACCACATCTGCTGCCTATAAGGTCAAACTTTATCGTGTTCCTTTCATTCCACTCATCTCTTACATAAAATCCTGATGGACTAAATTGCCCTTTGTGGGCTAAATAAAATCTGAGATTTTGTAGGAATACTTTTAATGCATTTCAGTATTACTTTTCATACATTTTAGTGAACAGTATAAATTAGCATATAAAAATCTGAAATAAGTTTTTTAAAAAGGGCAACCCATTACAGTCACAATAGGCTCTTAAGAAACAGAAAATAATAGAAAATTGTTTTGCAAAATAGTTTGCCAAATGCAATTTTTTTTTTTAAAAAGAAGGCATTTAATGCATTTAAGAGGAATGTATTTAGAAAATTTACAAGACAGAAGAAAAACTTGTACTTTTCCATTCAGGTAACTAGACGAGAAAACAAGTAAGATTCTTACCAAACTATTTTTGCTGCCTTGAACGCAACAGTTTAGAGAGTTGATTAAAATGTATCCCGAAATCATGTACATTCCTCCTATAATAATATCATTTCAGCCAGCAGTTAGATTAGCTTTGCATAATTAAATATACCTCTGAGTGAAGAACTTAAATCATTTAAAAATATATCTGGAAAAGCTATTAAAAATGTATTCTACAGTATGCCCTGTTAATTGTACTACGTGCCTTTTTGCTTCAAGGTTAGATCTTCAGCCATGTATAATATTCCATATTTATTTGTTGTGTGCAATTAAGAACAAGAACTAGAAGCCAGTATTTATATCCTGCCACATACATTTGCCTAGTTGTGCACTTATTAAAGAGCATTACCGTAAAAGGGGTCAGATTGGTGATAGGATGGTATAATACCGTAGTAGAAAAATGTTACAGTTCCGAGGTTTATTTTTTAAAAAGCCTGACCAAAATAATTTATTCTACACTATCAAGGGTTAGTCCCCTTGGATACTGTATAAATAGAGCATAAGCATATAAGTAGAGAAAACAGAATGTCTCATTTGTGGAAGTGCTTAGAATGGGCAGTTTAAAACAGAAGACAAGCTTATGCTATGAAATGTATGTTTCAGCCATTGAGATGTATTGGTACACTAGCATATGGCTTTGAGCTTTGCAAATTGCAAATCCTATTTACAATGTAAGTAGCTAAGCGAATTACTCTTCTGATGCAGGGTTGTGTATGTGACAAGGGTTTGCAGCTTTCTTTCTAAAAGATATTAAAGTGTTATTTGATCCTCTGAAAATATTCCATTCTTTTAATTAGTAAGTATGCTGCTGCATACCAGTCCGTAGCAAGAAATGAATATAATCTATGTCATTAATATATGTAATAATTTAGAAGGTATACTATCGTTTTGCTAGGCATCATTGCTTATTAGATATTTGAATTTGGGGGACATATAATGCTGAAACATCTGGGGGATGGTTGAGCTAATCATTTAAAAGAATGTTGAGGTGGTTAGGGAAGAACTGGATTCAAATCTTTAGTCATTTAGGAGGCTGAATAGCCCTTGTGTATTTCAGTTGAATCTAAATAGAAAATGGCATAAGGCTGAATGGAAAAAATGATCTTTTATTACAGCAATCAGGTGGTGAAAAATTAAAATATAATTTAACAAAGAACATGAGTGGAATAAGATTATGATGTGAAAGAGAAAGAGAGAGAGAGAATTGGTCTCTCTAATGGCCTTGCATGCTTTTCTTAATAATTGCAAATCCTTATTGTCATTTATATAGCGTTCTTGTTATATATTTTATAATTCTGTGAGTATATTATTATTCCCTGTAGTTTATGTTCCTGCTGGACGGTGTATATTTAGAATTTTATGTTGCCTATTTAGGAATGTTATAAATATTACTCCATGCTCATTCTGGAAGGTAGTTATCTTTGCTTTGCCAGTTTTATCTGATTTTATTATGACATAAATGAAATGCATTCATCATTATCCCCATTTCAAAGATGGGAAAAAAGTATTTACTTAAAATATTAATGCATGTCTGGCATACAATTTGAACTCTAATTTTCTGTATCAAATTGTGTATCTTCAGTGACTTCACCCAGATGGGCATCATTGTGAATCTGACTTTTCGTCATCTTCTCAATCCATCTGAACTGTCAGAATTTAATTGTGCTCTTTACAACTTTGAGCTCAAAATTTCTGTTAAGTGAAACAGTTGTTAAGTGAGTTTTATATCCATGATTTCTGGTGTGTGTGCATGTGTGTGTCTGTATCATATGTTTATTATATATTTAGCTATTGCATACCTCTAAAAACTCCTAGAAAGAGAGGAGAAGCAGTTAAGCAAACCTTGGTTTCCTGTGATCCAAGGGGATCCAGTCTCTGTTTGATTCTGCAGTATATGCTGTCATTTGGCTTAGGGCTCCTTCTGACTTGGATAAAAAGATGACTGTCAGGCCAGAGATTATCTGGGAAGGTCCCTGGTCACTGCAGAAGTCATAAAATCCTAATCCAATCAGAGCCCACACGGATGGCATTGAAAATCAGTTTCCCAGCACAAAAGTCTGAGAAACTCTAGAACTATATTTAGCTAGGTCAACTCACTATGTTACTTGTCAATCCCTTTTTCTTCTTTCCTTATAATTGGATATATGTGCTTGATTTATGCAGATTTATTAGTGTGAAAGATCATTACAAGAGTTCTATGAGATCATTTCTTTCTTATGTCTATATTATTTAGAACTGTTTAGAACATGGATGCCCAGCCTTTTGTCTTGCGTGAGCTGTGTTGAGTGAAGAATTGTCTTGGGCTGCATAAAAATATATATAATATAGTTAATGTGTATAGATCACAATCTTGTGGGGCCGCGTGACCACAATTTGGACATGCCTGATTTCGTGTGTTTACACAAGTGTACCTAAAAGAAGTTAAATGGAAGCAGGCAGGATTGTCCTCATTTCCAAGTACTTAAAAATATTATAATCTTGGAGATTTCTTCCATTCCATGATCAAAGGAAAGCATTGAAGGCTAACTGGCTTATCTCACATGCTGCATCAAATTTATCTTTAGGGAAAGTATCAATCAGAGGCATCTGGGAAGGGGAGGAGTCAACCCCACCAAGCTCTGTTTTCACTGGTAGAGGGCTGTATGAGGCCGTTGTGCTGAAAATGGGCCTGGGGGGAGCCCTCCTGAGCTCAATTTTCACTGGCAAATGGCTGCAGGAGGCAGTTGTGGCCAAAAATGGAGCCCAGGGTGGCCACCTGCGGCCCACCTGAGCTCTGTTTTCATTGGCAGAGGCACTGAAGGCTGGTCCTTTGCTGTTTCCAGGGCAGTCCCATGGGCCAAATCTAAGTACCCCTTGGGCCAGATCCGAGCCCTGGGCCTTGAATTTGACACCCCTGAACGAAGGTGATTCTAATTACGAATTCAAATTATGTTAAGTGCCTTCTAACTGGGATATTTGATCAGGACAATACTTTTCTTTCTTGACATTAAGAATGTAATATTTAATACATCTAACTCTTACTTAAAACTTTGAAAATGTTCATAAAATACCAAACTCACCTCATAATATGCACTATAACTTAATAGTTGCTATAAATAAACTCCCCAGAATTCAGAATTTAAAATTAAAACAGTAAAGAACAAGAGAGTCAAAATAATTTTATAAATTTGCTTTTGGTGTATTTTAAAGAATATTGATTGTGAAATAAGTTAAGTTGAATTAAAAAGCAAAGTTATTGGCTAGCTAGGGAGAAAGACGTCCTGAAGCTTAGAAGATTAAATAGAAAATCTATTCAGGATTGATGTGAAGTATGTACCGTATTTGCCGGCGTATAAGACGACTTTTTTGCCCTGAAAAACATGCTCCAAGTGGGGGTCGTCTTATACGCCGGGAGGACTCCGACTCCCACTTCGAGCTTGAGTTGCAGCCGGGAGGGAGGCTGGGGGGAGCGGTGTGTGTGTGTGTGTGTGTGTGTGTGTGTGGTGGGTGTCACTCGCCACACGCTGCGCAACCTTTCCCCCTCTTCCTTCCTTAGCGGTGTGGGGAGGAGAGGATTCAAGATCCTCACGTGCGGCGTACTTTTCTTTTTCTTTTTTTCTTTTTGCACGCAGGTTTTGCATGCGGGCGGCTGTAGGTTAAGGATGGGGAGCCCCTGGGTGGGTTATCAGGTTTCACGGTGCTTCCAACATGTGCGAACGGTGGGAGAGCGGAGAAGAGAGCGAGCGAGCGCCCGCTGTGTGAAATCCTGCCGTCAAAGCAACACTGGGGGAGGCAGGGTATAAATTTACCAGGTTAATGTAGCAATGGTGATTAATGCCCAGAACATTGTTTGCGGGTATTGGGGTGTGTGTGTGTGTGTGGTGGTGGTGAGGAGAGGTTGTCCTTTGAATGCGGAAAAGTAGGTGTGACCTTGTGTAGGAAAATAAAGAGATCCTTTTAGCGTGTTTGGCTTCTTTGCCTCCCCTCGTTCGTTTTGACGTGGAGATAATGGCCTTCGGGCGGAGGGGAAGAAAACGGTAGCTGGATCATTTCAAATTTCACTTACTCTCCTGCCTCACTTCAATATGTCTGAGCGACTCCAGATACTGGAAGACTTTTTGAATGAAAGTGTTACCTCCATTTTTTTTTTTAAAGAGGGCCACTTGGGAAAAAAAAAGATTCTAAGGAATTCCTTGTTTCTTGATTAAAGAGAAGGCATTGAATATACTGTTCCTTGGCAGCCTTTTCAGTGTCCGGGTTTTTGGTGTGTGTGTGTGTGTGTGTGTGTGAGAGAGAGAGAGAGAGAGAGAGAGAGATCAGCTGTATTGAGAAGAGAACGTTTCCTGTGTTCTCATTTTATTTACAACATATTTTACGCTTAATGGTAAGCAATGAAAATATTTTTAAAACTCATTTCTAAACTCCATAGCTATTTGCATATTCTTGGTTCAAAATTGGATTAGCTCATTTCAAAATTGTCCAAAGCAGAAAAGTGCGCCAAAAAAAAAAAAAAGTGCAAAAGTGGAAGGTGTGTGGAAGAGGGGTAGTCTTATAAGCGAGTATATAACAAACTCTATATTTTGAGTGGAAATGTTGGGGGTCGCCTTATACGCCCAGTCGTCTTATACGCCGGCAAACACGGTAATTTAATTTGGTATATGCATACTGGAATAGAAGAATGCAAATGAAGAGATGCAAAATATTATAGAAAAAATATGAGTGTAATAGAAATATGTTTGGCATAAAATCTCCAAGGTTATGAGTTCACTGAATACTGAAAAAAACTTTGGACTTCATAACTGTGTTTCTTAACTAGACACCATTTATCATAGGCAACTTGTGGCTATAGTATATTGTTCTATTTATTATGTAGAGAACCTAGAGAGTTGAAATCTGTGCCTATTCTGCATTCAGTGAAATAATCTTTTTCTTAGTCTGTTTGAAGGTTATGACTTCCATCATCTTCTCATCCATAAAGTACTTCTTTTCTAACCTTTTATGTGATTTGACTTACTAATTCTGCTAACCTAATGCCTGGCTCTATATAGAGTTAAGTGATTCTGGAAAATTCACGGGAAATCAATCATGCCACTAGCCTCCATTACCATGGGATATACTTTTCTAATGTCTTTGGAAAGCTGGAAATGAAATTTATCTTTGGTAATGACATTCATAAAATCAGATTGCGAGAATATATATACACACACACACACACACAAACACACACACACACAACCATAGATACACATGCATACTCATGACAGGAAGGATAAAAGTATAACTGTTGAGTAGCAGAAATCCTGCTCTTCAAAAAAAGAAAGAAAAAAATGTTTATGTTCATTGGTAAATAATATTTAGAACACATGATTATTCTGAACTTTTTTCAGATAATATCCTTGTAGATACTAATGCACTGAAATCATATCTTTTATGTATTCTGGTGAAGAGAGTATCATTTAATTGAATAGAACTAGAATAAAAGAAATCCTTATTTATTTATATTCCGTTTGGAAAATATGTGTTCTTCTCACCTTTTACACTGTGTACAAACTACGGCAATATAATTGGCATAGAATTCTAGTTTAATTAACTTGAGGAAATTGTGTGAGCTGGATGTTTCAAGTTACTACTTCTCCAAGCAACATCATATATTGCCTGAAGAGGTTCCAGCCCGCTATAATTCCATGACATTTACCTAATCTGCAGAACAGTCTCCCTTGCTGTAGTACTTCCTTTTCTTGATCAAGTAACATAAAATCCAGCATATTTGTCAAAGGTGGATTTCCAGGTGAGGAATGGTGAATTTAACACAACTCCAAATGGACCAGTGAGTAGAATGGTCCTACAGAAACTCTCCAGAAAAGAAGAGGATAAGAGATTGCCAACAACTGTTCCTTGCAAGGAGAACATAGGACTGAGGTTTGAGATGGGGAAATAATGTGAAGAGGGATCAAATCCTATGGCAACATCTGAATGAATTAAAGACCGAGATTGTTAGAAGCAAAAGGAAATAATATAAAGTTGGTTTCTTTGATCAAGGCTAAATCAAGACATATTTCTTTAAAGCTCTGGAAATCCTTTATGGACTTTTTGCTGAGAAGTAATTGAAGTTGTGTGCTGCTGAGCTGACTTAATTGTTGGTTGGGAATGCAAATAAGTGTTTAATTGCTGAGTTACATTTAAGATTTTAAATATACATGAACTTTTTCACTAGTCAAGCACAACTGTACTTTTGGATCTGAGATACAGAAAAAGTTCATCATGTGCTACTTTACTGTAAGTTCTATTTGGAATAGTTCCATCTTACTACATCAATACCTAGGAATAATGGCTAATTGTTATATGAACCTCCTCTGATATGAAACTATATATCACTTGTTCAGTAGCTAAAGTTTTTGTTGCTTTAAAAGAAGATGGCAATTGATGGAAGTCTGAAAATTGTTATTCTTTTTGATTAAGTTTAGGTCATTTCATGACTGCTGATTAGAGTAAAATTGATCATTTGATTTAATATAACTATTATTTTATGTTTAATGTATGGTTTTATTTATTTATTAAATTTGTATAGAAGTACAGTACAGTATATCTCACAAAAATTGATTTTGAACAACATATTATTTCAAACACTGAGTGTTATTTTTTGTTTTGGGATGGTTTTTTTTTAGTAGAACAGCAAAGTACAAATATAACAATTAAACTTATGGTTAATACCCAATTATGGGTATTACTGTCCTTTTTCATATAGAAAAAATTAAAACTGTTAAAACTGCAGGTTCTAACCATGTTAGGACACTTGCCAAATCTCAAAAGTTCATAGCCTCTTGTAGTCACATGATCATCATTTGGGATTCCTGCTGGCTTTTGACTTTGCTTGTTGGAAGCTGACAGCAAACGTTGCAATACATGTCTCTGGGATGCTGCAACATTGTAACTGCAATCCAGTCACAAAGCAACCAAATTGTGATCACATGACCGTGGGAATGATACAACGGTTTCAACTATGAGGACCTAATATAAGTAACCTTAATTCAGCTCTATAACTTTGAACAATTGCTGAATGAGTAGATGTTAAGTGAGGACATTAAGTATAATATAATGTAATGTAATGTGATATGATATGCTATGATATGATATAATACCTAGCCTAAATTTACAGTTTTGTTCTTCTATAATCTCCATTCAGCAGAACTATCATCATCATCAGATCTAAACATGAATTTGAAACTTTGTTACCCATTGCATTGACTATCTGTCGTGAGTAGGAATTTTTTAAATAGAATGGTAACTTTTTGCAAAATGTTCTTCAGATTATAAAAATGTTGCTCAAGTATCCAAGAAAAATGTTTTTTTCCCTTGGGATTTTAATGAAATAATCAAGATTTAATGAAGACCTTGAAGGATTACCATATATATAGTTTATAACTCAAATAATCCATGTATAATTTTACAAATTTAACAAAAATACAACTTAAGATATATATCTGTTTCTTTATTAAAATTAAGATGTCTATACCCTTAAGGAACATGAATTCTCCAAGTAAAATGTTGTTGTTTCATAATGCTAATAAAAGGTTTATCTGCCAGTTATTTCATTTATCTCAACTATTAAAGGCAGTTCTTAGTTCTGAAAACTAGATGATCCATACCTTCAACACATAGAATTTTTTGGGGAAACAAAATATGGGAGAGAATCTGATGATATTGAGATTAAATTACATAACTAAATTTTGGCTCCTACATATGTCAAGACAATCTAATCCCCAGTAGGGTTACATCCAAAGTGCTGTGCTGACATGCTGACTGACTTTCATCAGTGATCAAACATGAATTTTGTAGCATGTGAAATTTCCGTCTTGGGGTTTATGAGGTGGAACCTCCAGAAGGATACTTATGACTTGTCATGCCAGTAATTTCTGTATTACAAAATCTCTCAATGCGAGGTGACAGTATAACCTAATAAATCCTGAAAACTATAAAAGCTTTATTGGGTCAAGGTGAACTCTGCACATTTCTACACTGTCCTGCGTTAATGTACAATTAAAGGCTATAAGAAAAAAAATATGACAAATTGAAAAAGCATTGGTTGCAAGTCAGAATAAGCAAAAGGATTCATGTTACAAAGCATGATACTTTGGGTTAGGTGGAAAATGTATTTTATTTTTCATATCTATTTATTTATTTATTTAGATGCCTTCAAGTCACTTTTAACTCTTAGCAACTGCCTGGGCTAATCCCTGCAGTTTTCTTGGCAAGATTTCAGAAGTGGTTGGCCATTGCATGCTTCCGAGGGTCTAAGAAAAAATGACTCCAACTTTCGACTCTCTTTAGCACAGTAGAAGATAACAACATTACAACCGCAACTTTTTACTTTTACACAACTGTATTTTTGTGATTAGCCGGCAGCAGGTGCGGATGGCTGAGGAGAGCGAGGACTCAGATGAGGGGCCAGGACCATTAGGGAGTGGACTGCTGCCTTTAGAGATTGTGGGGGCTGGCAGCAGCGATGAGGAGGCTCACAAGGAGCTTGTGCCAAGTGCGTGTGCTCGCAGGAAAGAGCAGCTGCTGCAGCACGGGCAACTCGGGAGTAAGGCTGCAAGGTAATGACCCCTCCTTCAAGAAGATAAAAGCCAGCTGTGAAGTGAACTTTCTTTGCAGGAAGCAAAGACGTTTTGAAACTCCAATCTCATGGACATTGCAGTATTTTGGTATTTGAAGACTCTTGTGTTGTAAATTATTTCTTATCTGTTATTCTTGGCAGTCTCGCACAGTTTTGGTGAGGCTTGTGCTTATCAAAGTTAATTAGTTTGCAGAAGCCTTTTAACCGGGAATTCGTAAGAATCATTAAAAGGTTTCTGTTCCCTTTGGTTCATGTTTGTTTTATTGGAAAAGGTTTTGGGTCAGAACAAGTATGTACAAGTCATTTCTATAACAATAAACCTATCTAATTAGCAAAAACAAAAAATCAAGTTTCATTTTTTTTTTAAATTTCAAGTCCAAAATCCAGAAGCTATTTCAGAATAGAAACATGGTTAGATATCTTCTATATCTAATTGGTGTATTTTTCTTTCCTTTTCCCTCTTTACATCATTCTTTTTCTTTTCCTTCCCTTTCCTCATAGTTTTCTATTACTTTCTTGAATTCTTCTTTGTATTTTATATTTTGATAAACTAATAGAAAAGTTAAAAAGAGAAAGTGACTGATTGATGGTCATCCAGCTGACTTCATGCCTAAAGTGGAACTAGAACTCACAATCTCTCAATTTCTCATCCTGATGCCTTAATCACTAAACCAAACTAGCCTTCTATAAATGAAGCTTCCTGAAAAACCTGAACAATAGCCTCCACCTTCTGATTTGCTTATTAAATATGCAGCTCACGTGAATTTGTATGCTGGAACTGCTGAAATTTAGTTGACTCTTACTCACATTCTAGTAATTATCTACGCAAAAGAGTGCTCAAGAATTTAAAGCTTAACTTACATGATTTCCAGTAGGGGTCTAATATTAGAAGCAACTGTCTAGTGATGTTTGGTCTGGATTTCAGACTTGAAGTGTGTAATTTGAGGTAATCCAGGTAATTAGAAGTAAGAGTGCAAAAGTGGCATGATCAAGTACTAGGCAATTACCAATGCCATTTGATTGTGAAACTAACACATGCAGTTTATTACAAAACAGCTAGAACGTAATTTGGTATCCTACAAGATTCGATCCCAACTTAGTAATGTTTAGGGCAGGGATGGACAACTATGGCAATCTTATGACCTGTGGATTCCCAGAATTCCTGAGCCAACTTCCTGGGGAAAATTCTGGAATTGAAGTCTACAAGTCATAAAATTGCCATAGTTGCCTATTCCTGGTTTAGGAAGATCTTATATTTATTATATATTATATTTAAGTGATTGCAGGAATCAGATATATACAATACCAAAACTTTTTTTTACCAGAGTCCTCTCCATGAAATATAGAAGGACATGACTATAAGATGCCCTTTTTCTTAGAGGGGTTGAACAGTATTTGAAACTTTAAAGACTATACAATATTACAAATATTGTTCATTGCTGTAACAATTCTTAAACATTTGTAGAAAATATAAAATGGTCTAAGGAAAAAAATATATTGTTCTTCACAATTGTCATAGCTCATTACACAAATAAAGACTTATCTGCCATGCAGTCATTTTCCATAATCAATTCATCATTCAGAATATTTACTTGCTAGGAATAAATTTTTTTTTTCCAGAAATAGCATACCATCATGTAAGTGTTTAGAAAATATTGTTTCATTTTTGTAGATGAAGTTAAGATCACCTAGTTGCTGTTCAATACTAATTGCAAATTCTTGCATTAAAATTAAATCTAGATGGATCTTATGATATTTAGGATTTATTTTATGCCAGTTGTATAACACCACTGTGAAACATGAATCTCACTGGGAAGATTGACTCCTTCCAACCATTATTTTGCTTGCGATAACAGCAAGAATGGCACATCTAAAGAAGTATTTCCCATCAGCACTGGTTCTGTATAATATACTTCAAAGAGTATGCAATAAATAAAGAAAATATCTGAATTTAAATTCCCAATGGTCTTGTGGCCTGATGTTCACATGCTGATGAGTTGTTAGCAATTGCTTAAATGAAAAATCTTTTCTTTTCTTGGAGGTTATCATGAATAATGAAAGGAAGGAACAGTGGGAAAGAACGGTGCTGTGGCCAGAGGGATAAAATTCCATGTAAGACATACTTGCAAAACTTATTTGAAAGACAATATAAAAAAAGCTCCTATCAAAACTTCAGGACAATGTGCTACTGATGAAAATTTCTTTTGAAAACAGTTTTGATAAATTAATCTCTTGGGCTGTTCCTGTTATAAATTGATTCGGTATTCAGGCTAAAGAAAAAAGACTGGAATATAAAATTAGGCTGACATTCCTGTGGCTTTCAGAGAATCCTGGTTCATTTCTTTACCCAGATAGCTCAGGAGTCAATTATACATGATATGCTGGTAAAAATTAGAAATAAAAAATTCTGAGAGGACATTTTTTGCTTTAGAGATCTTACCAGCATATGGATAAAAATTTGTCACTTCCACTTGGTAATACTGTACTCAATGATCCTAAAGACTTAATACCTTCTCCTACAACAGGGGTGTCAAACTTGCATTGTCACGTGACATATGACTTTTTCTCCCTTTGCTAAACCAGACATGGGTGTGGTCAGCACGTAACGCATTGGCCTGCGGGCTGTGAGTTTGACAGCCCTGTCCTACAAGAACAGGGCTAAAATAATAAGGTATTAAGATGATGTAAGGCATCAGTTCAAAACATAGTTTTCTTTAAACTTAGCAAAGTTTTTCATTAAAATAAGGTATATAGTTTTGAAATAAAAGCCAACACTCCACTTCCCTAAATAGGCAGGAAAATAGTTTATGTCTGCTTTCATTACAGGTAACCCTTTACAAGCAGTAAAGATAAATCAAAATGTTTTATTAGACCTGTAGTTTTCCAGTTATGCTGCCCTTCAGGTTCAGTAATTCACAGATAATCTACAGAGCAGGCAGTCTCTCACATATTACTGTGTTTCTGAACAGCAAGGATGTCCATGCAAGGAGGATGAATGGGATTAAAAGCATCAAGATGGCGGCCATTACTGAGTGGGCAAAGCCATGCTCCATTTCTACAGGAAATCCCCCTTTTTGACTCTTTCTTCAACAGGCACCCTTGCTAAACAACTTCTACCATTCTGTGCAGCAGTGGGGGACCCTACCTGTTCCACTACTGGTTCGGTGATCGTGTGCACGCAGCTTTCCACACACCAGCTGAGGCCTGCAGCCCAACCAGCTGAGAGGATAAAGAAGAGAAAAGCACAGGGGCGGGGTGGGAAGGCCGATCCTGGGTGTTTCTCTTCTTTCTCCTCTCAGCTGATTGTCTCAGGCTTTTTTTCTTTCTCTCAGCTGATTGTCGGAGGCTTTTTTTAAACTACCAGTTCGTAGCATACCACCCCTGGTTCTGTGCATAAAAAGGAGTAGTCTGAGAAATATTGTTGAGAAGACAGAAGTAAAGAAATCTTTCTAGACTTTGACCAGAGCAAGAATATAATTTGAACGTATATCCCCACAGAGGCAGCTTCTACAGTTATCCAAAATTCTTCTTTAGGAATCTAATAGAATGTCACAAACATAACCATTTGGGACAAGTCAGTCTAAGGAAAAAGAATCAGCTAGTGATATATATTTATTTAGGGAATTATCTGCAGGGAATATGTGTACAATAATACTGTAGTTCAACAGAGAATGAAGTTGCAATAGCTTGTGCTCACAGACTGAAACACACCTTGAGCTTCAACGTTCCTCTAATTAAAAAACGCCATACTTTAATTTACTATAAAGAATACAAATACTACTTGATTGTCTCAGCTATCGACTCTCAAGTCCCAGTAAATGTATGGCAATTTACATTGGAAAATGTACTGCAGTAACTCCCTGAAGAGAGAAGCAGCAACAAAATGAAATCAAGCTGGTAACTCTAGTTACCAATCTAAATAAAATATAGTTAATGTTCTTTGTTTCCAACATGAATGTGCACCTCATCTTCTTTTCCCTGTTCACTAAGTCACACAACTCAGATTGTCTTGGTTCAATATCTTTTTAATGACTTCAGACTCTATTTATAACCCAAGCAAATACTTTCTATGGGATTTGCACAATTTTCATCACACCAAAAACTGAAGAGGCTTCTCCCCACTTTCAATTTAAGAGTAATGAAAAACAATGAAATAATCACTCAGTTATATGTGGAAATGAAGATTTTTTAAATGGGCCTCAACTGACAGAAGTTGTGAGATATATAGATGATAGATAGATAGAGAGAGAGAGAGAGAGAGAGAGAGAGAGAGAGAGAGAGAGAGAGAGAACAGACTGTTGGTCTTTAAATATAAATAAGGAAAGGTTTATTTGTCTGAAAGCTACTGCTTTCTGGTTCATGTACTCATATAGTACCAACCACAAGTGATACTAGATAGAGAGATAGAGATAGGTATATAGATATTTTGCTCAAGCTGTGGGAAGCATTTTTCTTTAGTGTTACTCCTGAGAGGTTGCTAAAATGGATACAATACAATAAAAAACAATAACCATTGTTTTGACAATGCAACTTAACCTGTAATATACTATACCTTAAGATAAAAACATTAAGTGCTGATCTTATAAAAATATCATGAGAGTTCAGGTTTGGGCATAGATTTTTGAGTTTATTTTGGCTGACAGTGATTGTCCAAATACCCAGTCATAGAAGTTGTTTTTTTTAGAATGTGCATCTGGTTCTTTGGCATATATACAGTTGGCGTGAATGGAAGTAGGGACATTTAGCAGACCAGCTACCCACTTAGTAACCATTAAAATGAGATGAGTACTGCATTGTGTTGGCCTTCTGCCTATTATTGCCTACTACAACTAAAAGAATACAATATGAGGGAAGGACTGAAATAAAGGAAGGCCATAGAGGGGAGGATCACCCTTTTTTTGTGATGGTTTTGTTAATAGGAAATGTACCGATGCATTATTGTCTGATAAGATAGGCAGAATACAAGAATTGGGAAACAAATCATAAAAATGCAGTTCCTCCCCTACTTTAACAAAAGTGCATCCAAGGAAAGTAGGCATTAAACAGGACATTTTCAGTGATATATGTACTGTTTCTCCAAGGGCAGATTCAATAAACAAAGCAACTGGCCTTTTTTGGTTTCCAATATTGTTATCCTGGCATGCCAGAATTTCTTATCATGTGATCAGAACATACACAAGGGAATTGTGTCTTTACTATTATTTTCACCTTCCTCAGGAATGTTTATGTTAGTACATGCCCTACTTTTAAGGGGGCACCTTACAACATATTGAAAATTACTGCTGTCAGATGGCAAGCTGCTTCAAGGCAAATAAAATCTCTTCTTGTATATTCCATCTCAGAGTGTTGTGGCTTCTGTTTGGTGTGAATGTGTAATAGTGGAGAACATATTTGTTGTTGGAGACCATGTAGTGATACTGAAACCCCCAAGTCAATCTCTGAAACTTCTAAAGAATTCTTTGAAAGCATGAGACACTTGAGAATTGCACCAGGAAATGAAGAGATATTAATTAGGTAGACTTCATTTGAAGTGCTTTTAATCATTGTTTTCTTTTAAAAATGCAAGAATACTGCATTTCCTGATCAGCTCAATCTGTAGACTAGCAAGGGGCTTATTCAAACCAGTTGTGTGCATTTAGGAATCATATATTTAATTTCTCTGCACAGTTTATGTGCAACATGCATTTCTGCTATTATCATTTCTTTCTATTGTTTGTCTGTTGCTATAGCAGTATACCTAGTACATGTTGATGTCATCAGAATCCATGGACTGTCATATATAGTTCTTGCGAATGTCAGACGAATGTCTCAATTCTTTCTGATACTGTTCTACCCTTAACATTACTGTCTTTTGGGTGCAGAGCAGTACTTTCACGTCATGTGTGTGGCCAATTGTTTTTTTTAATCAAGACCAGTTTTTCTTCCTAATTGATTTCTTGATTGTTTATGATGCTCTTTCCTTGTTCTTTAGAATAAAACACCAATGATTATTCACAATTACCTATTATGAGCTGGACTCCCTCTGAGGCAAGACTTTTCAGAGTCTTGAATAACAGAAGGGCAATGACCAAATGTTCCTCTCCAATTACTATATATCTCATGCAGCTACTACATACAATGGGGCCACTACAAAGAATGCTTCTCTTTTGGGTCATACAGTCTTCCTTCTTCCCTGGAAGGACCTTTCAGATACTCTCTAAATATCTGGATAGAGTCATTCACTGGATGTTCCCTCCTATATCATGAGGTCTAGAACCAGTGTAGGCTCACGTTGGCTGCAATCCACTATGCAGGTAGTCCTCCCTTAACATTTGTTCATTCATTCAGTTATAATAGCACTGAAAAGGAAACTTATGACCAATCCACTAAATTCCAGCCATCACAGCATCCCGGTGTTAGGTGATCATAATCTGGGTGCTTGGCAAC
Source organism: Notechis scutatus (assembly GCF_049901735.1). Lineage (NCBI taxonomy): Eukaryota > Metazoa > Chordata > Lepidosauria > Squamata > Elapidae > Notechis > Notechis scutatus. The sequence goes on along the minus strand of NC_142010.1, from coordinate 87,398,409 downwards.
CATCTTCCACTTACAATGGCTACAGCATCCTATATGGTCACCTTATCAGCATTTGTGAATTTGCCTGACAGCTTTCCACGAGCAAAGTCAATGGGGAAGCCAGCAGGAAAGGTTGCTACTTGCTCTAGCAATTCATTCACAGCCCTCTCCACCCAGCAGTAGCCACCACTACCCCCTCCATCCTACTGTGCTTGTGCCACATACTCTGCCTGCCTGCTTGAAAGCCACCTGAAATGTGTGTAACAACCAAAATCTCGCTTAACAACAGTGATGGAGATTGCCATAGTTAAGCAATGTGGTCATGTGACATCACATTTTTCAACTGCATCGTGACAGAAATTTCAGTCTCTTTATTGTCATTAACTGAACTAGGGTCTGTGTACCAGGTTTCCCATGCTAGCAGCCTGGATCGTGTATTTTGCATTGATTGCAGTTCCCAAGATGTCTTCAAAGGCAACTTTATAGAGACCAAGTATGTACTATACATGCAGTCTTTGATTTATGACTGCAGTTTGGCCCAGAAATTGGGTTGTAAGTGATTAGTAGTGATTTTATGTTCATTTTTCTGCAGTCATTAAACAACCGTGATCATTGTATGTGTGAATCCATCCATTCCAATGGGTCACATGACTGCAGAACACCACAGCTGGATGTAAAGATGACTGGTAGCCAAGCGTGCGACATGTCATATGACTATTTTCAACAGCCAGGCCATAAAGCATTCATTCCATGGTTATTAGAAATGCAAATGGTTAAGCAACCTGTTGTAAGTTGACTACCTGTAGTAATGAGAATGCTAGTTACTCCTACCAACTGCAGCTGTAAATGTATTAGTTATTGGTCAGTTTGGATACACACGCATGAGCACGCACACACAAACACACATTGTTGTCAACTGTAAGTTGTAGTTTCAATTTAAAGAAAAGTGACAACTTCAATTTTGTGTATTTTTGTGTGTGCCTTCAAGTCAGTATTGACTCCTGGCGACTGCTTGGAGAAGTCACTACAGTTTGCTGGTAATAAACAGTCTGAAGATAAGACACAAACAGTCTACTTAACACTGATACTGTTTTCATTTAAGAGAAATGAAACATGTTAATTGGCAACAACACCCAAGAATCATGAAAAGCGCAACAAAGCCAGGCAGGGATGGTAACAGTACCAAGAACAAGCCAAATAAAAATGCCACTCCATAGAGTTTTTATGTTACCCGTTTTCAGTGCGATGCACATTGCAGACATGGAAACCAGAGATTGTGTAGTTGCTATGGTCATTGATTCATTCTTTTATTTATTACCTTTATATCCATCTTCTCCTTTAAGGAACAAGGTGACATACATGGTTCATTAGAAAAAGAACTCTCTCCCTCAAAAGGAAAGAGAGAGAGGCACATTATGCCGTAATTAAGACCAACTGAAACATCATATTGTGAGCGAGCTTATTACACTTACAATTAATTTTTCTTCAAAGTAGAGGTTAAGGAGAAAATGTGGCGGATGAAGGGAGACACTGCAAGGACTAGTTTTCTTGTTAAGAATAGAGGTATATCTGGATGCTATGTTTCCAACCGAATATGGTGTTACACTATCTTGTTTACTGTATAGCAAATATTATTGGGTGTCCAGTCTTGAAAATTAGCTTAAGTGATCATTTCTGCTACTAATCATGGACACTCCGTGATTGAAGAACAGGAAAGACAAGATGGAAGATGTTGTGTTTGACCTCCTAAACTTTCGATATGAAAACAAAGTCTGAAGTGGACTTTTACAAAGCAGTTCCTCTCAAGTTTTTATGGATACAACTTTTGAAAGAGGAAAGGTTTCTAATGAGTAAATAACTTAAGTGTGGGTTTATATTCTATTCAGGAAAAAGGAGAATTACTACTAGGCAACCTTTCCCCATCCCCGTTTCCTTAGAACTGCCAAGATATTTTTTTTAAAAAAATCTCCTGTTTGTAGAACCATCGGCTGCCTGAAGATCTTTTGGCAGGGAAAAGCCCTGTCAGAAAAGCGTTTAAGGTGGATCCTAAACATTTTGCGCAGCCCTGGGAAGAGAGAAAGCTACAGTACTTTCTCGCCAAGTCGCCGCGTCCGTCTCTAACCTAACTTGGCCTGGAGATGCCAGCACTGACCCTACCACCGAGCCACGGCCCCTTTCCCAAGGACCAGCCGAACCCTCATAACCGAAGTGCGCCCCGTCACTCAGAGCAGGAGATCAAACGACCGGCGGCGGCCCTTCCACGTGACCGTCACTACTGTCCTGACGGGATCGCGCGCGCGTGGGAGCCCCTGAAAGTCGCCGGTGCTGGGTTGGTGGTGGTGGGACGGCGGCCTCGCCTTGCCGCCTCTGCCCGACCTTTTGCTCGGCGCGCTTTCCAGCCGGTCCCTTCAGCCGGTCCTCGGAAGCTCCACTGCAGCAGAAAAGCTGCTCCCGCGCTTGGGGGAAGCGTCCCCGGGCCGCCGCCGCGGTTGGCCAAAGCCGAACTGTATGGGAGGAGCCTGGGCTTTAATGCACCATAAGGTTCCCTCAAGCCGCCGCCGCCGTTACCGCAGAAGCCCGAGCGGTCTCCTGCAGTAGCAAGCAGCGGTGGTGGCGCGCTCCCTCTCCGCCTGTGCCTCGGTCTCAGCGTGCTTTGCAGCAGAGCTTTTGACAGAAGCCGCCTCGCTTGCCGCAGCGGCGCCAGCTCTGCCCCGAGAGAGAGACCCCTCCGTTCCCCTTGGCAGCGCGTGGGGCCGGGGATTTGGCGTGGCAAGCCCGTTCCTTCCCCGCCTCCCTCGCTCTCCCCCACCCCGCGCTGAAATTGCGCTAAGAGGGGCGGAAAAAAAAAACACCCGCGCGCGCGAGAAGGAGGATTGGCGCCGGAACGCTGATCTTTGCAGTCCACGGACACCATTTTGTGACCGGCGGCGTTGGTGACTTGGGCATCCCTTGGAATTGCTGCATGCGGAGGAGAGCACGCCAGCCACAAGGGGAACCTGTTGGGCGTCGCGATCGAGAAGTAGCCCAGTTGCGGCACTTCGCCTTGGAATTGGGGATTGCAGCAGCCTCTCTGGGCATTGGGTCTTGCGCGGCAGCGGCAGCCTTGGGAGGAGGGAACTTGGAGCTTGTGCAGCAGCAGCAGCAGCAGCAACGGCGAAAACCGCAGCCCCAGCAGCAGCAGCAGCAGGCGGCGAAGGGGAATAGGACCTTGCGCATCCCCATTCCTGGGTGGAGGCGAAGGAGGTTTACACCTTTGCGCCAACGGCAGGAAGAGAAAGGGGTTTGGACCTTTGCGACAGCAGCGTCCCTGGCAGGAGGAGGAGGAGGAGGTGAAAAGCTTGCTTGCTTGCGTTTTTTATTTTTTTAGTTTTATTTTTTTTTCCCTTGCAGGGCAGAAAAGCATGTTAGTCTCAATGCAGCTCCCCTTCCCTCCTCGCCGCTAATCTCAGTCGTGGTGGGGCGATGATGGATACTTGCCTGCCTGTTCTCACTTCCCACAAAAGTAAGCCCGCTGTCAATGGAGGAGGACATTGATACCCGCAAGATAAACAACAGTTTCCTGCGCGATCACAGCTATGCAACAGAAGGTAATGTAAGGCCAAGCGGGGTAGTAGGGGGGAAAAAAGAGAGAGAGAGAGAGAGCAGCTCCGTTCCGCTGCGGGGAGGCGCCTTGCCAAAGCTCAGCTCAGAGGCATAGATCCGGCAGCAGAATGGCGCGGAACTGAATAACAATCGAGCCTAGGGCGGATTGCGGGGAAGTAGTACAGTGGCAGTGGCGGCGGCGGCGGGTGCCACGGCGTACAGGGGAGCAGCGTGGAGTTATACCGGCAGCATATCGTCAGCGATGCTCGGAAATCTTGGCCGCCGAGCAGCAGGTGGATCAGGAGGGAAGGTCCCTCGGGCAATGTGTGTGAGCCATCTCTAGGTGATGTCAGCTCCAATTCATCAGGGCCCTTGATCACAACCTCCTCTCTGTGTCAGCAGCCTAGCTTAAGCCTATCCTGGGGGGAGGGCGGTGTCAGGAAGCCTCCCTTGGGACCGAAGCCAAGAACCAGGGTGGCCCTTGGAAACAATGGAGGCCCATAGGGATGAATGGCAGACGAGAAGGGATTGTTGACCCTGTTGGGTACCATTGAAATCAATGTGAATAGCTGATCAAGAAACCAGGGAGTGGATCCTGGAAGGGGGATAGAGTGGGTGGCAAGAAAAGCAATCCTTATATCCCTTAGCCATTCCTTCCTTCCCTGTTATTTAAAAACTTATTTTGGATGTTTCCTTTTATTCTTTTGCATCCTAGTGAAAGCATTTCTTTTAATTAAAACACGCTTTTATTAAACGTGTTCATAGTCCAGAGGTTAGAATGACAGAAGCCTCCCTTCCCCCCCACCCCACCCCACCCCAGGACAGCAGGCCTGGAAGCCGGTTGACCTCTTTTCCCCAAAAAGGAAAGGCATGGCAATAGGATGGTGCCCTCTGGGGGTTGGAATGAGAGACTTAAAATAACAAAACGCCCTCATCATCTCTTGAGCAGGATTGTCTTCTTCCTGACCAGGGAATGACAGAATTGTGGGGGTGGGGGTGGCTTTGGGGAGGTTCTGAAATCAATTGCTCTTTGGAGCACCGGCAGATCCAGGACTGGAATGATTGACAGCCATACACAAATCCAGGATACAAGAATAATCTGGGAATTGGGTGGCTCCAGGGATGTAGAGAAAAATGAGTCCTAGCTCATTGTTGTTGGGTTTTTCACTTCAAAGGAGAAGTCATTTTTTCAGCTGATCAAGATTGTACTAGGAAACTATGGAGAGGCTGTAATGCCTTTAGTGCTAGTTTTCCTTAGAGAAATAATTTTAATTTTTATGCTAGAACATACACTGATTTCGAACCCCAATTAATTCTGTCTGGCTCTGGATCAAGAAGTATTTGAATATGCTTCTGTTTTAGTTCATTGACATCACAGCCAAACTGCCTTTCTTTATTTTTTTAGTACTCTGCAGATTTTTGTACTGATAAAGTAGATTGAATATTTAATGATGTTTGATGGCATGTATTTGCTTAATAATGCTTCTCACAGCTGCAGTGGAACAACAGAATTGATTTTGACCAAGAAGTTCTAAAAATATCAGTTCATTGTTATTTTAGTGACAAAGATACAGTGGTTCTGTTTCTTTTTGGTTTCAAAGACGCAAAGCAGTTCTGTGTCTTTCTGTGGGTGTAAAGATGCTAGCATTTTGTATAACCTGTTCCGTTGCAATGACAGTTTCCATGTAACCAAATTTATTCTACCTGGTTACTCTCCAACCACACATAATAGATAATCAGAATTCTTTTCAGAGGCAGGCATAGGAGTTCATTTGCTGAACAGAGCATGGTGTCCTACAAGTAATTGTTGCTTTGATGACTGGCAATTGTCATGAATGTCACGTGGTATTTCAATGTCTTTGACTGGATGGTCAGTTGTAATTTTTTAAAGACTATATGAAGACTAATTTCAAGCCCCTTAAAGCTATGGAAAAGCCTTACCGCAAGTCATACTCTTCAAATATATATGTACAAAGTTAGCATTTTCTATTTTTAAAAATTTTTTATACACTGTATTTATTATCTGTTTACAAAAGCTAGTTTTATAGACACTTCAGTAATTTGATTCAGGGTAAGATAAACATAACAGATAAGTGCTTCATTTCTGTTCTTTTATTAAGAATCATACAGATATCTTCTGTCTTTGTTTGACTTTGGGAAGTGCATGGATTAATTTAGGATATCACTGATTTCCTGGGAATTACAGCCACAGCACTGTCATCCTGAAATGCTCAAAAAATACCATCATCCATCAGCTTTGTCATCTCTACCAAATCTTGCTATTTTGGCCACATGTCCTTTTGCAATTGATATATAAAACTTATTGGGAAAGGGTTGGGTAGAAGATTTTTCTTGGAGCATTTATATTTTCTAATCATAAGTATCTCTCATAAAGAAGGTACTAGATTGGGAAAAGGGCAACATTCTTAGGAAAATTCAGGTAATAATTTGGATAGAGACTCATCTATCTGCTTTCCTACAACTTTTATACAGTATCCACATAAAAAAATCACTTGATGCTTTCATGTCATGAATCCCTTTAAGGTAATATAAAATGTAAAGTGTAACTCTGATTTTTGGAGACATTAGAATTCATTATACATAGTTTCCAACAGAAAATGCAGATTTTAATTCATAAATATAATAATGCTACATACAGTTACATTGCTGTCAAACTATTCTCAATAACATAATTTATATATTCACTGACTTAAGTTCCTATAACTTTGATTTAGAACGTTGTAAGAGACTGTCTTAATCTAAGATTGTAACATTGTAACACTGTCTTAATCTAAGATATGGATTATCATCTCCATCATAGGCCTTTCGGAAGGGATGGTCTACTCCTGTATTCTACTCTTAGACACTGCCCATTAAAATGATGTTTTATTACTCTTGTCTGATTCTTTAGTCATTGCTTTATCTGCTTGCTTTGTTGTATGCCAGTATATTATCACCGGCACAGTCTACAAAGATTATGAATAAATAGAACAGTCTTCTAAAAATAAAATGGAGGAATAAAATCTTAATGCCTAAGAAATGCATATCATTACATTGTAATTAGGCAAAGGCAAAATGCATTTTTAAATCATGTAAAATAAGTAAAATAGTATGAGAAATATTACCAAAGTGCCTGCTTTGGCTATTGTCTATTTGTAGACTTTGTCATTTACCATTCTTTTCTATGGAACTTTCAAAAGTTCCAAAGGCTATATTGTTCATCATTTGCTATATCTTGTTTTTTTTTTTGAAATTACATTTTACTCTCTTGTTCACATTTAACTACTCTGGGATTGCATGTGATTTAATGATTGCTTACATCGCAAGGTTTATGTTAATTCTGTGGAGTACTGAGTTGCTGAATTACTGAGTCTCTATTTTCCCTCTCCCCAAAAGGACTTATTATGGGGGCAATGATAAAAATGATACTAATGACAGAACAATTCTTCCAATGAAATGGCAAGAAATGTTTTAATGTGTGTGGCAACATAGCTATGGAACACGTTTATAAAAAGTAATGCAATTGTAGTTTTGCAGCGTTAGACTCTGTTAAATCAAATAGGACTGGAAATGAAAAAAAGGCTGTTGAGGGAACACACTGCTTGAAAGGCGTTAGGAAAGGGGAGTTAATTACTTAGTTATTATTAGATTGATATCCCACCTTTACTGTACAACTCAAGGCAGCATATATAATGCCTGTATAATAAAAGGAAGCTCAAGTAAGTGCAGAAAGAGGTGTTCAGTGAAGAAATAGTGTCCATGTAATTTTGAATGAATGAAGGATGGCTTTGAAGATAAAGTAGAATGAGATATATGTATATTTTCCCCACAAGAACTATGTGAGATGAATTGGACTGAGAAAGAGTAACTGGACCAAAGTCATTCAGCTGGCTTTGAGAATACAGAATAACAGAGTTGGAAGGGCCCTTGTAGGTCATCTAGTCCAACCTCTGAAGCAGGAGACCCTATACAACTTCTGACAAGGCGCTGTCCAATCTCTTCTTGAAAGTCTCCAGTGGTGAAGTACCCACAACTCCTGAAGTTCTTTCATGACTAAGACAGAACTAGACCGTAGTCTCCTGGTTTCTAACCTGGTACTTAGCCACTAAACCAAACTGGCTCTCTTGACCAAACTGGTTCTCTATTATTGTCATTTTTTAAAAAAAGTATCATGGTATAAAAATATACCAAACCAATAAACAAGGACAAGAAAATACAAAGCATGTAAAAAAAATTAAACTGAAGTCATATGTAAACCATGAAGCTGGTTTGTTTCAGCCAATTATTATTTTATTTAGTTTAGATGTAGCACCAAATTATGCATGGTTGAAAACACAGAAATTAAAGCATTCAGTTTTTCTCCTGTGGTAATGGAGGGAAGAGGAATAAAAGAACTAGAAACTCTTGATTGCCCTGACCATGTTTAACCATGGTGTGCTGTGACAGCTGTATTATAAATACTGTACTTGGTTGATTTCAGATACAATGGACCCATTTTTTGTTTAGACTTCCCCTACATTTAATGGACTTGCCAATGAAATCAAAGATTTTGTCTATTAAATCAAGGCTTTATTAGAACTCATGCCATTGTGTCAATTGCATAATAACATAAACAATATAAATACAGTTTTAACAGGCATTTGGATTTAACAAACATTCCCTACCCCCATTGTTCAATAAATCAAGGGTTATTGTATCTGCTTCTTATGAATCGTTTAGTAGCTGAATATTATCACAGAAAATCAAGTCACAACTAAAGCTTCAATAGGAATAAATGATGTGAGCTTTGAGCCCTTAAGGCATTGTTATAGATCACTGAAAAGTTCCTCGCTGTTTCTGATTCAGTGTGGAAATACCTTAATAATTCAGCCTTAGACACCAAGAATGACACAATCTATGTAGTAATGTAGTAATCTTAATATCACTTATATTAGTTGCTAATTTATCATTTTATATAAATAAACATTATGTAAATCGCCTAAGGAACTGTTAAATATTTGTATACTGACTGATGATCGTTACAGAAAGGTTCAGTATGTTAATATTTTACCAGTTTCTTGGTCTTGATCAGAAAGGGTTTTTCTTCTTCTTTTTAATATTACCAAGTGTAATCTTGTATTTTTGTAGTGCGAGTGTTAGGCTGGTTCTTCTTTAAAAGTTAAATTGATTCCATTGGAAGGATTCCCATGCTGCAGAAATGAACCAAGTGGATGTGAATCTGGAGATTACTTGTTTTTATTGTATTTTGTTGACATACTTTCACATATTTCAAAAATTAGACAATAAGTATAATTTCAATATTTGGTCGATTGGCAACTGGAAAAATTGGAACACTTTCAGAAGGTTCCATGACAGTGATAGATATTTAAGAAAATTCATTGTCTGTTTCAATAGGATTTTTATAAGAAAGTTTCAATTATTTTTCATCTTAGACAAAACGGAATTCTTCAGCTTAAAGTACTCAAAAGGTTCACAAGAAAGAGACATCTAATATTGTCTGGCTCCATCCTGTATTCCTAGTAATATCCTGGCTAGTATGGTGAGCCAAGTTCATGGAATACGTATTAACCTCACTTTCATCTAGAATTTCATTTTGCTTTAGCCTAGATAAACATATTTCTTCTACCATTTCTTTGAACTTTACTATCCTATCACTATTGCTTTATGGAAAAGTTCTGATAGCTCAAAATCTAAATAAACTTATTGCTATATAGCTCCTCACTTCTCATTGTTGGGTTGCTGTTTGTTCCTAATGTCTGTGGATTTCTTTTTATTTAATTTCAATTTGAGTTCAGTTGTTGAAAAAATTTTTAATCTAGCTTCCATATCTAAACTAAATTGATATGTATGAACCCAAATTTGGATAAAGGTAGTTTAGCTTAATAGCTATCAGGACTCAGTATAATGTATCAGCAAATATTCCTAATTTTCTTGATTTTATGAATAGATGCCAACATCAAAACAGCTTTTTCCCCAAAAAGTTCAATCAGGAGAGATATCTGGACAGTTGTTTATTTACTTACTCAATTTCTATTGCTGCTTAACTCAACCAAATGTAGTTATAGAATCAATAAAGCATCAGTTTTATTTAGTGCATCAAGAAAGCTGGAGAATTCAAAGAAAATACTAGGAAAGTATATAGAGGAGAATTATTGTATAATTTTCTTTTCTGGCAAAGCGAATGAGATAAAATAACAAAACTTAACAGCTAAAGTTCACAAGGGTAAAAAAAACTGTATTAACAGAAAGTTCTGAATGAGAAATGGAGGAAGAGACTCTAATTCATGCTAAAATGATACATCAGAAATAAAATGTGAAGATATTAACAGATAACAGATAATCAGAGTTGGAAGGGACCTTATAGGTCATCTAGTCCAACCCCCCACCCAAGCGGGAGACCCTACACCATTTCTGACAAATGGCAGTCCAATCTCTTCTTGAAAGTGTCAAATGATGATGCTCCCATAACTTCCGAGGACAAACTGTTTCATTGGTTGATTGTTCTCACTGTCAGAAAGTTTCTCCTTATTTCCAGGTTAAAACTCTCCTTGTTCAGTTTTCATCCATTATTCCTTGGGTGGATGATGATGATGATTATTGTTATTGTTGTTGTTGTTGTTGTTATTATTATTATTATTATTATTATTATTATTATTATTATTATTATTATTATTATTATATTTGAATAATATATGATAATTTTTCCAAGGCAGTTAATGAGAGTCAAACAATTAAGCACCGGAAACAACTTTTTTTTAAAAAAAAATAGAACGTTAGTCATTAACAAAGACATTGAATGCATTTGCTGGAGCAGGGGTGTTAAACTGGTAGCCTGCGGGCTGGATGCGTCATGTGCAGGCCACACCCACCCAGCCCCGTAAAGGGGAAAAATGTCATAAAACATCATGTGACAGCAATGTGATGGGACAAGTTTGACACCCATGTCCTAGAGGAGGGTGTTCCAAAGATGTGAGACCACCAGTTTCTAAAATATTGGAAATTTCATTCTTCATTCCAGCAGTTTGGCTCCAAATCCAAATTTCTCCACTTTTACTAATCTGGTGGTTTGATTTATGTTGATTTATGACTGTAGGAAGGTAGCACAATTTGATCCACGACAGACTTGATTTAATTGACAGTCAGTAGATTTCCCCTGTCGGCTAGATAACTCTAGCATTAATGAAAAACTTAAAACAAAATAAAACACTTGTTTGGAAATTAATTTCAATAAAATGAGTATAGCCCTGGAATATTTTGCAAGTGTATGTGTGTTTTGTGGCCTCTCAGAAGATGTTTCTAATCTGCAATTGAATGCCAGGAAATCATACCTGAAACAAACCTTTTGTCTTCTATTCTAACTCCCAAGCAGCTGCCCAGGATAATCATTTTGGCAAGGATCTACAGAATAAGTAGCATGCTGAGTCCCTTAAATTAATACAGGTAGTCCTCGACTTACGACCACCATTGAGCCCATTTCTGTTGCTAATTGAAACATTTGTTAAGTGAGTTTTGCCCCATTTTACAACCTTTCTTGCCACAGTTGTTAAGTGAATCACTGCAGTTGTCAAATTAGTAACCTGGTTGTTAAGTGAATCTGGCTTTCCCATCGACTTTGCTTGTCAGAAGGTCGCAAAAGGGGATCAAGTGACCCTAGGATACTGCAATTGTCATAAATATAAGTCAGCTGCTCAGCGTCTGGATTTTGATCACGTGTCTGTAGGGATGCTATAACGATTGTAAGTGTGAAAAACAGTCATAAGTCACCTTTTTCAGTGACTTTGACCAGTCACTAAGTGAACTGTTGTAAGTCGAGGATTTCCTGTAGTCAATAGAGGAGAGAACATACCATAGAAACAGTCCTGTGTGTAAAACTGAGTTTTTTTGAGTCCTGTAAAAAGTAGGACAAAAGTTCTTGGGGATTCAGACTCGATAATTTAAATATAAAACCAGATTTATTGTGGATATTCTCCTCTTCATTGTTTTAAAAAACAAAATCCCAAACCACTCCATAATTTGCTTCTTAAGGTAAGGTGGAATATATTGTATACACATAATCCACAATTACAACCACAACGGAGTCCAAAATTTCTGTTGCTAAGAGAGACATTCGTTTAGTAAATTTTGCCCCATTTTAAGACTTTTCTTGACATAGTTAAATGAATCACTGCAGGCATTAAGTTAGTATATCATAGCTGTTAAGTGAATGCGGCTTCCCCATTGGCTTTGCTCATCAGAAGTTCACAAAAGGTGATTGATTACATGACCTCGGGACACTGCAACTGTCATAAATCTGAGTCACTTGCCAAGCACCTGCATATTAATCATGTGACCATGGGGATGCTGCAACAGTTTAAGTTTGAAAAAAGGGTTACAATCGGGTGGACTGCTGGGGGTTCACAGGAATTCAGGAGAGCCCCTACCTAAGTTTCTGTGCATTCCTGGCCGGCCTCGCCCACCCTGCCCCTCCCCTCCCAGGAGTCCCCACGCAGCCCATTTTGGATGCAGGTAAGTGCAGGGCACGCACTGAGGCTCCGGGAGGGTGAAAAACGGGCCTCCCATAAGTTTGGGAAGGCCAGAAATGGGCCTGTTTCCAACTTCCAGAAAGCCTCTGGAGCTGGAGAAGCCATTTTCACCCTCCCAGAGGCTCAAGGAAAGCCTCTGGAGCCCGGGGAAGGCAAAAATGCCCCCCCCGCCATGGTGCAGGAGGCCGACTAGGCCACGTCGACCATGGCCACACCTACCCAGCAACGAAGCCCACCCCTGGTTATAATCCACTTTTTTCAGTGCCGTGGTAACTGAATGGTCACTATATGAACTATTGTAAGTCAAGGACTATTTGTAATTGCATCTGACATCAAAATAATATTGGGAAATGAGTTAGGTAAAAATATCAGCATATAGTGTTACATTGCATGGCACAAGCCATGTGGAATTTTGGGGACCCATCTGTGAACGGTAGTATTTTCAAAGCATTTTCATAACATAAAAATGGATAGTGAAAGCAGCTTATGGAGATAATTGTTCAGTGAAATTTGCCCTTTCTTCCTTGTGGGATTGAGTTCCATGATTTCAACTTCATATATGTGCACTTACAATGATACAATTATTTGGTTTAATATTTGCATTGTTGCTTATCAGAGGAATTTTGGGTCTGTGGTATCTTATTAACAATGCAGTATCTGGGCAGCAAGGAAATCCAGAAAAAATAAACTATGTTGCTACCATCTAGCAATTAATCTAGATTTTTGGCAAACCATATATGGTATGCCAACTTTTAAGTTAGTTTGGTGAGCCAATACAAAGTCAGGTATGTTTATGTGGCTTCATAAAAGAACTTAATATGTCTAGATGAATGTATGTATTTAATTCATTCTGTCATTAATTTCTAGCCTGCCCCAATCCCCCAAGGAATAATGGTAGTAAATACCAGAACAAAGACTGGAAGTTAAAAAAAGCTCCAACATGGACAGTAAATTGATATAGAAAATGTGTACTTTGGGCAAAGTGTGAGACAATTGATGTTGAAATTGATAATAATTGATAAAGGAGCAACAGGTGTTGGCCATATCAAATAAAAGTTAGTGGCTACATTTGACTTTGGCTTGTATGAACTCACCGACTGTCTAAAGCAAACCGTTGAAACATCTTGATGATAGCTCATGAAAATAACATATACCCATATTACATATTATCATGCATGGTAGTCTTGTAAGAAAACCCAGGTGTTTGGCATAAGATCCAGATGTGATTAGAGGAGATAACTGGGCAGAAAATATATTATAAACTGGAATTATTTTTACTTGGAATTATGACAGAAAGATCACGGCAGCAAGAATGACTTTTGCCCAAAAATGGAAAGATAGAGACATTCCTGTGATAAAGGTGAGGTGATAAAGAAGATATTGATATGTGCTGAAATGAATAGATTGACTCTGGAATTAAAAAATAAGGATGAGACAGAATGCTACAAGATATGAGATAAATTGTAGCAATGGTGGGAAAAGAAAGGAAGGACCCCGGAAAAACAAACAGGATTTGTAGAAGGGGTAGCCACAGATAAAAACTAACTGTACAAATGTATAAATGTATATAAAATATGTATTATATATTACAACACGTATGACAAAAAGGAATGTCAGGATGATCACACTGTGTCCAATGTTTTAATAATTTAATTAATAAAATGTTTAAAAAAAATAACCAAGGTGACCAAAACAAGTATTTAAAAAAGAAAGAACCAAAAATAACCAAGGTGACCAAAACAAGTATTAAAAAAGAAATAAAGAAAATAACATATACCCAAGGTTTGTTAATGAAATTCCTTTGAATTTTTAAAGAAAATCATGACATATATTGCTAAGGAATTCTTCAGATATGTCATTGCTAGCTTTAGTGAAGGAATGGTTTTGTTTTGAGCTTATTCCTTAATCATACTCTTATTTAAAGCTGAAGAACCATTTGGATGCATTTTAAAATGTTGCTACAAAGCTTTTGTTTGTTTACATTTAATCCTACCATTTTCTTCTTAGACCCTTATTTTCTCATCAGTGTCTGCACTGTTCCAAGACTTGTAATTTTACAACATCTCATTTTCTAAACCGCCCTCTACCATTATTTCCACTAGTTGGAAACTTTAAAACACAGACTTGGAACTTGGTGTACACTGATAATGACTCCAAGTATTCTTGTTGTGTCAGAATCACAGCTTTTTTTTTTTTTGGTCAAATTATCAGTTTGAAATATTTGATTCTGGCAAGAAAATAATTATTGCCAATAAAGAGCCAATATTAGTTGGCTAACCGATGAAGAACCAGATAAGATAGGCATAGCTGAGATGGTTCCCAGTATCACCTAGTGTGAGTTTCCTGATCAAATCCCCAAACGCTTTTTCCCAGTCTCCTTGTTTTATATCTTTTACTATTCAACATTGCTGTGCCAAGAGTAAATTATGCTTTTTTGATACAAATGGCAAGATTTTTTAAAAAGACGAGCCTGCTCATGGGGATTTATATTTTGCTGTGTTGCAGATTGCATGTATTTATTTATGTTGGTTTTGTACCACTAAGTTAAATTGTTTACAAACCCAATATGTAAACATGAGTTCTTCATTCCTCAACAATTACCTGTTTGGAAGAACTCACTCTTGATTCCCCTCTGGAAAACTGCAAGAAAAGGAACCATTGGATCTCCAAGGTTCTAAAAAGTAGGTGCACATTCAGAGAAAGATTTACTCTTGACCATTAGTTGGGATAGCCGTCTCAATAGCATCCGTCGGGCCTGAGCAATTGCTGGGGTCAGTTCTGCTTGGAACAAGTAATCCTACAGAGACCTAGGCACCAAGCAGAGGTGGTCTTCAGCAGGTTCTGACCAGTTCTGGAGAACTGGTAGCGGAAATTTTGCGTAGTTCGGAGAACTGACAAATATCACCTCTGACTGGCCCCACCCCCATCTATTCTCTGCCTCTTGAGACCCAGCTGATTGGCTGGGTCTTCTTTTGTTGCCCTACACAGGAGAACGGGTGGGGAGGGAATGAGATTTTGCAGGATCCTTCCCCTGGCACGCCCACCAAACCACGCCATGCCCACCAAGCCACGCCCACAGAACTGGTAGTAAAAAAGTTTGAATCCCACCACTGGCACCAAGGCTAAAAGAATTTTAAAATCAGCAACTTTTACTGAGAAACCTATTAGTGCCTTCAAAACTAGTATTACAGGTAGTTCATTTAGTGACCGTTTAAAATTACAACATCACTGGAAAAAGTTACTTACGACCATTGTTCACACTTATGACCATCGCAGAATTCCTCCATGGTCACATGATCAAAATTCAGATATGTTAGTGTTTTGTTGCTACATCAAATACTCTGATTTACATAAAGCATCTATTTAAAAAGAAACTCATAAAAAGAGATAAGCTTTTCTTTGAAGCCCAACAAGAAAGCTTGTAAGAATATGAAGCAAGGTACAGTCAGGTACTACAGCTGACAATACTTTAAAAATGCTCAGATGAATTCTTATCCTTTATTTCATAATTAAGAAGAATGGAGAAAGAAGACCAGGTTCTAAAGACAGGAAGTGACTAAATATTTGGTAGACTGTGATTCCCCCCCCCTCTCCCTCTCTTCTCTCTTAACATTAATGACAAAAAACGTCATAAAATTGGGCAGGACTCTCTTAACAATCACCTTGCTTAGCAACAGGAATTTTGGGCTCAATTTTGTCATAACTCAAGGACTACCTTCGCATTTTAGTTGTATTGCGTTTAGTTTAGTTGTGTTGTTGGCTCTTAAATATGTGAAGTACACGGAATGGTGAGGGTGCAGATCCTCCGTCTTACTTGTGCTGAGTCTAGATCAGTTCATTTTGGGGTAGAATTACAGCTATTTGACAGCAAGCCAACTAATGTTTACCAAGCAGTTTAGTATTAAGCTTGAGTCGTTACAATGTTTGCCAGAAGACTGCTTTGTATCCATAAATGAACAAAGTAGGAATGTTGTGATTTAGCCCTTATTGGCTGGAAATGGATAGGTTGTCACAATTTTTTTTTAATAGTTCCCAGTTTTACTGATACGGAATGGACAAAGGTGTAGATATGAGATGGACAACCATGTACAGTGATGTGTTTTTTTTTTTTACTGCAGCCACAAAAAAAGCCAATGCTGCATTAACTGAAGGATAGAATCAAGATCATGTGAAGTGTAGGAACTTTATAAAGCCTTGGTAAGATCACACTTGGAATATTCCTCTGGAAAGAGTGCAAACCACAAAGATGATTAGGAGACTGGAGGCTAAAATATATGAAGAACAATTGCAGGAACTGGGTATGTCTAATTTGATGAAAAGAACTAGGGGTGATATAATAGCAGTGTTCCAATATTTGAGGGGCTGCTACAAAGAAGAAGGGGGGCAACCTATTTTCCAAAGCACCTGAAGGCAGGACAAGAAGCAATGGATGGAAGCTAATCAAGGAGGCAACCAACTTAGAACTAAGGAGAAACTTCCCAACAGTGGGAACAATTAACCAATGGAACAGCTTGCCTTCAGAAGTTATGGATGCTTCATCACTGGATGTTTGTTGTACCTTTGCTGTCTTTACAAAAGAGATTGGACAGTACTTGTCTGAAATGGTATAGGACAGGGCAGGGGTGGGTTTCTACTGGTTCTGTCCACCTCTGTAGAACTGTAGCTATGAAGAGCAGCAGACATAGAACCGGTTCTGTCTGCTGATGTTTTTGCCCACGCGCCCACCCGGGCTCTTACCTGACCTTTATTTTCTGCTTTTTTCAACTTCAGCTGCGGTGCGAGGCACAGCTGCAGTTAAAAAAGCAGGATAAAAGGGCTTTTTGAAAGGCTGCTTCTCTGCATGCAGCATGCTGATGATGACTTACAGGCACACACCGGCAGCATGCAGGGAAGCACATTGTAAATCACCGAACCTTGTAAATGACCGAACTGGTAGATCCCACCCCTGGGACAGGGGTGTCAAATACAAGGCCTGCGGGTCGGATCCGGCCCACGATGAGGTCAGATTCGGTCTGTGGGGCCGTCCTGGAAAATGTAAGGGGTCACTTCAGGCCAGTCTTTCCTATGGGAAGTGGAAACATTGGGCCAGCGTGGCTTCGGCCTGGTCTACCCAGTACAAGGAGGAAACATTGGCCCGGCACTGGTCCGCACCGTACCAGAAACAAGGTTGCACAAAGAAGTGAAGCCCCATCCACAGGATGCAGACAGTACACAAAACCAGACACCTTCCGGTCCACAGAAAAACCTTTCTCCACAGAATCGGTCCCTGTTGCCCAAAAGGGGCCACTGAGTTAAGACATCAGGCTAGAATAGAGACCATTTATTCTAGTTTTAGCTTAGGCACAGACTATATACCCTGTTTCTCCAACAATACGGCCTCCCCCAATAGGAAGTCCCAGCATGTTTTATAGGCATGAAATGAAATTAAGCCCCTCCCCCCAAATTAAGGCCTATATTAAAACATGCGAAATGGTGGGGAATGGTGGTGGGGGGCTTGCTGTTAGGAAGTACTTTTTTTTTTTTTAAACAAGTTTTATTAATTTCAAAGACAAATGTTAGGAAGTACTTTTGTTGCACACCCGGATATGGTGCTGCCTGCGTTGATGCTGATACGAAGTGCCCCACCAATGCCGAGGTCAACATCCAAGCCATCGCTGCCCACCCGCCCGAAGATGCAAAGGGGGGGAATTAAGTCACCCCCGAAAAGACGGCCTAGCCATTTTTTCGGGGCTCAAAAAAAAAAAAGACCCAGCCTTATTATATGAGAAACATAGTAGTTTGGAGATGTTAGGCTACTCACTTTTTCTCAGCCCCAGGAAGGAGGAAATGGCAAGCCACTTCTGTAAAACCTTGTCAAGAAAACTGCAAGGACTTGTTCAGACATTTTCCAAGAATTGGGCACTATTCACTGAAGGGTGGGGAGGAAGTTGTATAAAAGAATCTGTCCATATGTGCTGGGAACACAGGAACCCAAAGAAGAGGGGATCAACCTATTTTCCAAAGCACCGGAATGCAGGACAAGAAGCAATGGATGGAAATTAATCAAGGAGAGAAGCTAGAGCTAAGGATAAATTTCCTGGCAGTGAGAATAATAAACAGTATGAATTCATGCTTTCTTGCTGTTGGAAAAAAAAGTATTTGGGTCAACATTTGATATTTTGAGCTCCCCCTGAATGTAATTCTGTAATTTGTCATTTTAAAAAACCAACATTGTGTTTGCCAGAACTTGCCAGAAAAGTTAGTAATTTCAGTCATAAACAAAGATTATTATAATCAGAATAATCAGAATGGATTATTTATTATAATCCAGGTTCCAGTGTCACATCTTAAAAGAATCATGAGTTATGCAGATGGACAAGCTGAGACAAATAACAGTTCTTAGGTAAAATGGTAATTATAGCTCAAACACACCTCAAAAGCACCAGGTTGCAGCTCTATATTCTGCTGCAGTTTAATATGGTCTAAATTGCTCTCATATGATTTTGCCTCTGGGTGAAACCCATGCTAATGGCAATACAAACAGAAACCAGTTTAGGAGTAAGAAGTTTTGACTCTGACTGACTTGCTGAACTCCCCATCCCTGTGCAAACTGGCTGTTGAATTATAATTCAGCAATATCTGAAGGGTCGTGAACTACTCAAGTATCTGATCACTGCAGAAATATTCCAAAAGCTGGCTTAAGAGCCTCCTTATTACCTTCTATGTGAAAAGGGTAAGTTACTTTGGGTGCTGCCATTAAGCAGAGTAGTTCAAACTTCACTGATGTATGTAGTTAACCAGGCCTTTTCTAAATATGGATATTATTTATTTAGTATTCTCTGTTGAACTTGTATTATTGGTTGGGGGAATTGTCCTTCCATTGTCATCTATTTTTGGAGAGGAAACACTTGGAATCGAGAATGGTGTAGAATGTTTGTTTTCCTTCTGCTATTACCATAGCTGAAGGAGAGGGACAAATCAACACAGGTGTGCCCCAAGTCCTGTTCATCTGCCTTTACGCTGCACACATTGAATGTTGACAAAAATGCCTTCACAATAATTCTGTAAATAGAAAGTGAGGGAAGACTAAAGTGTCTTTGTAGGCTTCATGTTTAAAAAATGGAATTCTGCTGTAATTCTCCCCTCCTAATCCTCCATTTTAATTTTGAGCATGAAGTCCCAATTTATTAGAAACACTGATTTTATTGGCTTTGATTGACTGGCTGGCGGGCTGGCTTGGTTGCTGGGCTTTGTACGTGTAAGTAATTTGTCTCTAACATCTTTCAATGAATAGCAACCTGTAGTACTAGTTTGTTGCTATAGCAACAGCCTGAAGGTTTTCTAAGCTCAGAATCCTAGAGAATTAGACAACTTCTGCATAAAACTAAATAAGGGTGGGAAGATTACAAAGGTTTCATTAAACAAAGAATGCAGTAGTCTACAAATTCTTCAATGTGCTCAAACTACCAGGGCAAGATGGCTCAAGTGATAACATTCCCATTCCATTACTTTGTATTAGACGTAGCACTTGCATTGTGTAGCTATGGCATATACTATAATGGAGGGAAATAATCCCATACTGTGTTATACAACAAGGGCCATAGATACAATCAAGAAAGAAGAAGCAGGACAGTATCAACATTTATCCGGCAAAAGAATTGTGAAATATCTGTGCAGAATTTGAATTGGGAGGAAATTTGTCTTCTGCCAGCTGGCTTTCAAACTCATGCTTTTGTGGACAAGGCCTTGGTCATATATCAGCAGGACCCAAAGACAAAAAGATGGAGCTGTGTTGCCAGCATGGTTTTCATCTCAATGACAGCACTTTTATTCCATTCATTCCTACTTACAGGATTTGTCCCTGCATAGTTCTTTTCTGAGGAAAGGTGATTTCTATTAATTTCAAGGAGTTTATTCTAGGTAAGTTCACAGAATCTCCATTGCCAGCAAGAGTAAAGAGATTCAAGCCCAAGCCAACGTTATCCTGAAAGCATGCAGCTTTGCCTTCCAATTTTATAAATAATTACAAGGCCAATGGCAATTTGAAGGAAGAGGAGAGAAGGTAAGATTTATTCTTTCCTCTCCAAACCACTCTTCTTATGGCTGGGAATGTTTAATTTCAAAGATTCTAAGTGGGTTGATGGGAGCTTTCTTTTGTAATATTTCATGCCGTGTCTGTAATTATTTAAGGAAAATCAGAAGATGGATAGACATCACATGCATTAAGTATAATATAGTATTCCCCTGCCAGGAAAGAAAAACAAGTGGTGAGCTTTCTTTCCTCCCTTGAGATGGATGTTCCAGAGGAATTCCTGAGACCAGCAGGTGCTGGTTTTTAGCAGGATCAGCTTCCTCAACCAAAGGGACTAGCAGAAGCTACTGACAGATTTCATCAGCTTTTTTGGTGGGTAGGTGGGAAATCTGTTCCATAAAAGGACCACTAATGGATAGAACCAACACTTTTCTCTAAGGAGAGAAAGAGAAACAGACCAAGTTGCTTACCTTGGAAGAAGACACGAGTGATGTTGAGCTGGCCACGCCCACCCCGGCCCTCTGAGGTCAAACACAACCTTGATGCGGCCCTCAATGGAATCAAGTTTCACACCCCTGTTCTACTTGATTGAGCACTGAGAATTGGACAAGACAATTTCTAAAGTATTTTGCAACTTTTAAGGGTCTATGAAAAGAGGCCAAGTAAATTTCCTTCCTCTTAGCATTCTAGTGGTAGGCAGTTAAAAAAAATTATGCAACTGCGTAAACTGGGTTGGCTCTTCAATAAGATAGTGATTACTTGGATTATGCTCTCTTTTATTAATATGCTGTCTAAATTTTGCTAATAAACTTCATGCGTTATATTAAGTATACTTTTAGTTGAATTGTAACTTTATTTTGTTGTTAATCACATTCTTTCTATTGTTACCTGTCTTGAATATCATTATTTGACCAAAAGATAAATAAATAAAATAAGTAAGTAAAATAATAAAACATGTGGTTTGACTGAGTTCTTGAGCTGGATTGCCTTATGTATAAGAAAGTGCAGCATTTGAAGGATCACAGCAAATTGTTAACTATGGATCTAAAAGATAATTCAGAATTTAGTTTTCATTTTTAGGGATTAGGAGTATATGTACTATAGTATGATTGGATTCAAGTAACATGTGGCTAAGCAATTATTTTCTTATCTGAGGATTATTGAATACACATAGTAACTGTGTTCATCCAAAAAAGCTTTATCAACTGCAATGGCTGATATCAACCTAAATCAAATCCAAACCAAGCCAGTTTAATTAGATAGTCCTTGACTTACAATAGTTCATTTAGTGACCGTTCAAAGTTACCACGGCACTAAAAAAAAGTGACTTATGACCAGTTTTCACACTTAGGATCCTTGCAGCATCCCTATGGTCATGTGATCAAAATTTGGGCGCTTAGCAACTGACCGATATAACGGTTGCAGTGTCCTAAGGTCATGTGATCACCTTTTGCAACTTTCTGACAAGCAAAGTCAATGGGGAAGCCAAATTCACCTAACAACCATATTACTAGCTTAACAATTGCAGTGATTCACTTAACAACTATGGCATGAAAGGTCATAAAATGAAACAAAGTTCACTTAACAAATGATTCACTTAGCAACAAACATTTTGGGCTCAATTGTTGTAAGTCAAGGACCACCTCTATGGAAACTCAGTGTAAACCCAAGTTAATGGCAAGTTTGTGATCCCGAAGATGAACTTTTCATATTGCCCATTTAAGTAAGGCCATGGGATACCTGACCTTTATATTTTGTTAAAACCAGATGTTGCCTCTTGACTCATATATATTTATCTATTTGGCATTTTGACAACTCACTCTTACCCATGGCTCAAGGTTATAAAATTTCTTAATATATTATTGTGGGGAGGAGGGAGCAGGGAGAATATTGTGCCAGACACATTAGTGGCCCATGTGTTGTTTAAAGCTGAGTGGCATTATGAAGTCAACTCTACAAATAGTGCCTAATAGCTTTTGGGTACCTGTATATCATTTCTACAAGCCCTCAAGCTGTTCTCACAGTAAGCCAGCCAAGATTCTGCCACTTTTGGAATCTGTTCTTTAGTTTTGTTTCCTATTCCAGAACATTAATTGGCATAATCGGCATTTTAATTATTTTGTTCTCTTTGCTTATATAACTAAGTGACTACAGAATTTAGATAACAAGCCATGGGCATTACTTCAAAAAACAGTAATTTTGGTGCAAAGTTAATAGTTCTAATAAAAACTCTTCTATAGGGTGGTTTCTCCTTTAATGACTGCAAACTTCTCAATTCAGTTTTTGTTTTGTGGTGCTTGGGCTAGCCCTCAATGCATCATAAAACATAGCTATTAACTAAGCCTCCTGACTCTCAGAACAAATTACTGCAACTTTCCTACGCTTGGTTCGGTTTCTATCTATAGTCTCTGAATAACAATAAAATGTTAATGGAGATAAATACAGTTATCTCCCTTGTGTCTAGTTTGTCACTGGAATAACAGTTTCAAATATTGGAAGTGCATGAATTTATATATGTTTGGACAGCTCAGAAAAATATAAATTACTGTATTGAAAGTAGCAACATTTTGCATCACACACATGGTTAGGTGCAAAATATGAGGGGAGAGTTGATACTTTTTTCGGAATCTTAACTGATTGTTAGACTGGAATAATAATTGCAAGATGTTCACATCTATACATGGTTGTTTTACTTCAATTCCATGCTGATAACATTAGAGCGTCTCAACCAAAAGGGAATTTTGAGATGCACAGATCATCTAACTTTACTTCTAAAGTACAATATATATTGACAACTTAGATGTTGACACAAAATCATTTGCCAGAAATACGTTAGGAACTATTTTAATAATTTTAGGAAGATACATCATGTTATATAGACTGAAACAATTCTGATTAAACACATGCTCCATTACTAAGTTGTAAATAGTTTATCAGTTTCATTGCCTATATCTGCAAGAGGAGATATAATGCTATGCTCCAACAGAACATGGCCTTCTCTTCTACTGTGGAAGCTGACAGACAGCCTCGAGAACCAAAATAATTGCTTTCTTCTTTTCCAGAACCCTGGAGAGTACATGGAAAGTACATCAAAGAGATTTCCCATTTCCTTTCTTTGCTGATAAGGATTGCAGAATGGAGTTTTTCTATATGAAATAAAGAAGGATATTTTATGTTTCATCCCTTGATAATATGTATCCTTGGAGCATAGTTGCATAGAAAGCTAAAGGGCATATTAATTGGAAAGTCAGTATAGCAGAGACTATGAGCCAGAAATGTTTCCTTTTCTTATATGGTAAAGAGCAACTATATTAGAACCCTTAGTATTCATTTTGCTAAAATCATAACAGAAGAAGGAGGTTATAGATCGACTATGTTTCTAGAAATCACAGTAAAATTACCCATTTTACTCATTTAAATTTATTAAATTTAAATTTAATTAAGTTTAAATTTATTAAATTTAAATCCTATCTTTCCATACGTAATGCCCAAGATGAGAACAATACAGTAAAGGTAAAATAATAAGAGTGAGCTTATTAAAGCATAAGGAGAACTAGTCAGAAAATCTTGAGAGACAAGTTTCATAACTGCATTGTCTCTTTTGAGTGTCTCTCTCAAATGTATTCAAGGACTAGCAAGCCCAAGAGAAGCAATCCATGGAAGATAGAGGTTTTAGTTATGGTGTCTACAAGTTATTGGCTCCTCTGAGGATCCCAGTCAACAGCAGTATTGACTGGGCTCCTCAGTCCAAAATTGATGTTTAGAAAATAGAAAGCATTGTAGTAATCCAAATAGGATGTATGTATGAGATACTGAGCTGATTTGTTACATTAGTGGGCCAACTCCTCGGAAGTCAAAATCAGCTATACTGAACTATCTTCCAGTGCAGTTATATTTCTGCTACAATCCCCCTTAAAATAAAACATAAATTAAATTTTATTTTGTTTTCCAATTGGAAACAAATGTTACATTGTAAACCATCCATATTGGACTTTTGATCTAGCACAAGGTTGATTGGACTCATCTGTAACTTGCAGAACCTTAATTACAGAGCATTGCCTTTTTATGACCTGGTCCCTACTGGAAATTTTTGGCTAGCAAAGAAATGGTATGCCAGATGTCTGCTTATGATTATCTTTGGTCCTGAAGAGCAGTTTGGAAGGAGCCCTTCTCAGCTGGAAAATGTAAATAATGACTTTCTGATTTGGCAGCAGCTAAAATTCCCCCAAAGTAGTCTTGTTTAATTATGACCATCTCCTTAGGATCAAGCGAACAGTCATACTTATTTAGCTACCTCTTTGATCAGTAGGAGATAATGAAATACATTGGTTTGCAGCTTGGATTGTTTTTCTGACTATGTAAACAAACTAAAATAAAATAAATAGATGTAGACCTAAATCTAAGAGTAAGGCCAACTGAGTTTGGTGGAATCAAATTGTGAATAAACATATATAAATACATCAAATGTTCAACACCTGAGTGCTTGAACATAACTAGGTCCTGGAAGTTTACTTTAGGAATTCTACTGGTAGTGATCAATATCTTGGGAATCTTTGCCTTGGGTGCATATATGATTAAGGCACATTAGTATTTTGTTTTCTATTCCAGGAAGTCTTTTTACATAGCAAACTTGAAGCAGCTCATTGCTGTAGGCATTACTGGGGGTGAAAAGTTGCTTTTTTGGGCTTTCTGGCTTTTTCGAACACAATGCCCTTATTGCCTCTTCGTTCTCTATAACTACTGCAGCTCAGTTTTATATGTTACTCTTTCAACTACTCGTCATTGTGTTTTCTAACATTGACTTTGAACCTTATGTTGAGTTGATAGCCAAAGTACAGAGTGTATGGCCATTCCCGGTCTGTCTTACAAAGCATCTGCCTATTATTATGCCCATATATTCATACTCCCTTTCCCTCACACAAAAGTAGTATATTTTCTATTTCTCTCACACACACCCATATGCAAGTTGCATTTTTAGAAGTTCTTAAGCCTGATTGTCATGCAGTGTATATGATTGGAGAGAGGTGATAATTATTATGTAGGGTTAAATATTTCTGCTCAAATATATTTACCATGTAATTGAAGTGAGGCTAACTGTCTCTCTTTATTCTGCCAGAATCTCTTCAATTTTTGGCAAAGGTTTTCCTATATTTCTACAATTACTTTAGCTGGAAACCCCAACAAAGCAGCTTTCTGAACAGAATCTCAGGAAGATGATTAGACAGACAGACAGACAGACAGACAGACAGATCACACAGTAAATCATTGAGGGTTGATCACCCTTTTTGTTTGGAACCATGTGCATATCTTGCTGCATCTTAGCACCTGTAATGATAGGTGAGAAAGACTTTGGGCCAAAGAGATACTGGCTAGGAAATAGTCAGATAAGAGGTAGCATAATCTGCAGCTGCCTAGTGGGTAGAGGAAGAGGATTAGAAGGGACCCTCCCTTGTTTCTCACGCTGTAAAGGAGACTGGAGAGCTTTATTTTCAGACTTGTTTAATGTAGCTTTACAAAAAAGTAGAATGAGTTTTATCTGAATGTGTTTCTATCTGTATTCCAGTCTTGCAAGTCTGAAAATGAAAGAACCCGAAATGTTTATTTTAGGCTATGGAAAAATTAATTGTTAATTTCAAGTACTTTAGGCCACAAGAATCATCATGTCTTCCTATAAAATAAAAGTAACTGACATTCAAAGATTCCTCCCAAATGGCAGCAGGAGGTACTGATGGCCCCTTGGTACATGCTTGAGAATTGAAGGTGCAAATAGATCTTCAGATCCTTCTGTATAAGCAGCTGTTTGGGAGTTTGAAGGAATGATTTGTTCCAGATTGGTGCTGCTTGATTAATATATAGTATTTTTAGTTTCCTGTTTTATGATGGAATGGGGATTGGCAGCAAGTCAGTCAGTACGTTATTTCTATCCATCTGTTTCTCTTTCCCACTCTTGTGGCCTTCATTTGGAAATAAGAAGTATATATCAGCAGCTATTAATAGCTAAATCCTGCAGCAATCTGCTCTTACAGATGGTCGTCTGAGCTTTTGAAGCCCAAAGCCATAGATACCCATTTTATTTCTTTATTTCTAATTAGTAGGATCATCTTTCCCTGTGCAGGTGCACCACTTGAAAAAGCAGGATTCCATGTGGAGATCAATAAAAAATGTCTGGATTTCTCCGTTTTTCTATTATTGAGAAAGGAAGAGCAGCACGTATTTCCCATATTTATTTGGGTCTTCTCTCTCCATTGACATGTTTAGTTAAATTGCTTTTATTTGAAAATAATAATAATAATAATGATATGTTAGAAATAATGGTTGCTTATAAATGTATACTACATAACCTATATTAAGTCATCATTTATATGTTGTAATGTTCATGTTGTAGTAAGTTTTCTGGTGTTTTTTTAATGTTGGATTTATTATTACAGTTCTGGAGTTAGATAGATATAGATATATATTATATATAATTTTAGATAGATAAATATAGATATAAATATAGATATTTACTGAATGATGTATGTGACTTAGAGTTACCATACTTGTTTACTGGAATAGCACATAAAGCATGTAAATAAATAAACATAAATTATAAGAATCTACTTGTTTGTACCATGGAATTGGCAAAAAAATAATAATAATGCCTGCCCATGGGAGAAAAATGCCTGCCCACAGAAGGGAGAGGAAAAGAGACTATGTCATTCCAAGAATAAAATTAAAATTGTTCAGAAGAAAGAAAATGAGAATTAATATTGTTGGTGTAGTCAAAGTTAGATTGTCCGAGAAACAAAATGTTAAAAAGTTATTATATTTGTGTAGTTACTTTCCAAGCACATCTGAATTAGATTAAAGTAACCAAAATATCTTTACAATCCCCAATCACAACTTTTGAACACCCCTAATGTTTGGAAATAGAAAACTGAAAAATTTGACACACCCTACAAGAGTCGCCTTTGCCAGATTACTGTGAAAGAATGGCCATGATGGATAAATAGCTATAACATGGCCTCAAATAATGGTTGGAACTGAATCTACTATATATTATGAAATTCAGCTTATGAAAGTCTACTATATATTGTGATTATTCATTCTTCCGAAAGTGCTCAGTTACTGCCCTTGAGGGCTTGTTAGAAATAGATTCAGTATGAAAATTCTTTTCTTCCACTTTTTTTTGTGCACAGATCTAGCACTTCTTCCCACATGATTTTTCCCACATATGTTGCAGGAGGATGTGGAGCAAGGTGAAAGTGAAAACATAGCTAGTTGTTTCTGTTACCATGATAATGTGGGCCTCTTACAAATTAAAAACAAATTGCAGTTAATGCTTTTTGTTATGCAGAGAATGTATGTTGAAATAATAAATTCATTCTGAGAATGGAAATGTGTCACACAATTAGAAATGAGAAAATTTCATGACTATTACAACACAAGGTGAAACTCCACATATCTGATTTCATTATTATTAGATTCAATAATGATAAAAACCAATAAGGACCAAATAATAAAACAAAATGTAAAAAACAAACAAACCACAATGCAAAACAACAACATATTTATTTATTTGTTTATTTGGTTGGTTGGTTTGTCAATTGCTTACAAGATAATAGGTATAAGTAAAAACATAGTTATGAATACATGGATACATATAAGAAAAATAAATATACTGATTTCTCTGGTCTTTCCACATGGTAAAAGATTTAGAAGCAAGGTTTCTTATCACAGGGATATGTCTTTTAATGAGTCTTGAATCTTGATGTTTATAATTCCAAGGTGGTTCTTGCTGGGGTATAATAATACTCTGGGGTATAGTAATACACTGGGGTATTATTGCTTATGTTTCATGTTCAAATACTGTGAGAAAATAATGGGCACCAAGCAGAGGAATAGTTGGTTGGATATAAGAAGAGGCAACATAGTCCAGAGGTGGAGACTATAGGAAGGTAACATTTCAGAGGCTTTCGTTTAATTGGTGTGCTGTAAATCTGCCTGGGGACCTGCTTTTTCAGTTTTGAAGACTGCTTCCACCACCCCAGTGTTATGTTTTCGTTAAATAAATATACATTTAAATCTATGAAGTTCTCACGCTTTGCATTCTCTAGCTATATGAGCTTGACAAACAATAAGAGCTCTTGCTTAAATTCCTTTTATCAGAAAGATTGTTAAATTTTAGGTTGAGTTAATTGATTAAGTCGAACCCTTTAGGGAGGTTTTCATTTCAGCACCATGGACAGCTCAGCAATACTGAAGTCTAATCACTGCAATTCCTGGCCAGCATAAAACACAATATAGGAGTCTATTTAATGAAAAACCTTCAGGGAGAGCAGTGTCCTTGGAATCTAATGAATGGAAAGATATATATCAGGAATGAAAATCAATAACCACCACCTGTTATTTTTAAAATAATAATCCTGAGATAGAAGCCACTGAAACAAACTATGCTGTTCCTCCTTTCTTCCACAATTGGTACATTAATAATTGATGCCAAAGAGATGGTCCTCTATTTCAGGCTTGCTTGTGAATTGCAGGAGGGCATTTTCCTTCATCCACATTTTGCAAATTTCTAGATTGTTCCCATTTTCAATGATCCCGTTAATGATTGCATTACATTTCTCTAGGTAGCCGACAATGATTCTCAACTTCATTAATGTGAATTATATGAAGAGAGGAAGATTCTGTTGTTTATTAATTCAGTGTGTATGTCCATCCACTCATCATATGTAATGGTATATGGGAATGACCTTGGGAGACAGGACGAAAACCTTTCCACAGCTGGGAGAAAAGCATGGGAAGTGTTTCAGAAAGGACCTTCTCTAGTTTTCTGGACACTAAAATTAGAGGAGGGAAGAAATGCTTTCAGTCTTGCAAGATTCTCTTTATATAACAGAATATATAAGGTTGCCTGGTCAGCAGGGCTTTCCTCTAGAATTACAGGGTTCGATCCATTCGGATATCAGGAAAAGTTGTTCCATGAGGAAGTGTGGTGACAGAGAAGAGATGCTTCCCTGGCCTCTCAAATGGTATTGGTTAAAAGACAGGATGCAGGACAAGCAGAGATAATTGTAATCTCTAATATCCTGGCCATGCCCCAGGAAGAGTTTTGTTGGTGATAACCATCATTTTGAATTGCTCTCAGAAACTGAGTGATAGTGGGTCATCTTATACAGGAATGTGTTACTTCGTCCTACTGAGATAGGCCTAAAATTATTTGCACTGTCACATTCTGGATTTTGTATAATTTTTAACTGGTCTTTAACATGTAGACTGCATTATAGTAATCCAAAGAGGAAGTGATCAAGGTGTGAGTTCTAATCCAGGAATATGATGGACAAGATGGCTTTGTACAAAGGCTCTTCCATCACAGCTGCTACCTATTAGTTGAGAAGGAGTTGACAGTCTAAGACAGTGGTGGCAAACCTTTTTGGGCTCCCACGCCGATAATTGCACACACACTTATGCGCTCACGCTCACGTGCCAGCACCCAGAAGGCAATGCATGCTAGCCCCCGCACACTCCCTGCACCTGCATGCACGATCCCCTCATAGCACACTGCGCATCTGCACCTGCATGCGCGATTCCCCTTGCTGCACACCACGTGCCTACACCTGTGCACGTGATTCCTCAAGTGTGTGATCACTCCCGTGCGCTATACGTCTCTGCGCATGTACGTGCGATCACTCCTGCATGCCATCCATTTGCACATGTGTGCGTGATCACTCTGCACACTGTGTGTCTCTGCGCATGTGCCTGTGACCCCCAGCGTGGGAGTGTCTCTGCATATGCGTGTGTGTCTCCCACACTCTTCCACTGGAAGAGCCCCACTGCACATGCATGCGCGCCACCGCCACCCGACAGCTGATTGTCTGGTATCTGGCACGCATGAACGGTGGGGCTCTTCTGGGTGAGCTCTTGCGTGCCGTGGGAAATGGCTCTGTGTACCACTTCCGGCACACGTGGCATAGGTTCGCCATCACAGGTCTAAGAGGCTCCCCAAATTATTTAGACTCTGAATTTCCTTCTGTTCTCATTGTGCTTTTTCCTTGATTTGATAAAGAATTCTGGAATTTTTACAATGTTAAGAGGGGTTCAGTCCTAAACTGGAACTATCTCGACCCAAAGACAATTATAGTGATCACACAGTATGTATGATACTGTATGAGAAATGACCAACTTCTTTTGCTTTTATCTGAAATTATTGAAAATATATTTACAAATCTGCTGCCATGAAAAATAATTATTGTTAGAACTATAGGACCACACATTTTATAAATACACTTTTTATTGCCCTAAAATGTTATAAAATCTGGATCCTAATTATCTAGCTTTTGCTTTAGCTCTTCATTTTGCATAAAAGATGATACATAGTTCGAATATAATATAATGTAAACATACAATATTAGCAGAACACAATGTTTATTTCTGCTCATTTAGAAATTACTTGCTGCATAATATTGTTATTGGGCCCTTTTCCTACTATTTCTATTAGTCATTCTATTATAAGGAGGGTAATCAGCATAATAATTAATATACTAGACTAGGTCTGGTGAGAATCAAGATGAAATCCAAGCACAGCATGTAGTTGCTGTTGTGGGGATAAAATTGAATGTTCCCCATATTAGCCAACTTGAACTCCCAAAGGGGGGGAAATGGGATACGTTCATATATAGCAAAAGTACAATAAAAAGTAAACTTGTTTACATGAGCCCATTTAAAGAATAATCTCCGGAATATATTAAGATTTTTTTTCTCCTAAAATTGCACCTACTTCCACAAGAAAAAAATAGCAATAAACTAAAATATGATATGACAAAATTTAACAGCACATTGGACATACTGTATTATCAGTTAATCAGCAGTCTTATTTGATATTGAAATACTGTGATAGGTTTCTTTCTGGTTTGGTGGAAAGTTTTGGAAACTTTTAATAGTCACATTTACTCCCTTTTTTTGTTAGATAGAATAATCTCAAGGCTTAAATATCTGTTGAAGAAACAGATTGGATTATTTGAAGTTTCTTAAAAAAAAACCACACACACACACACACACACACACACCGTTGCTATGGCATAATATTGCCAATTTTTTTAATTGTGCTGGCAGATGAAAGCTGTGGCCTCTTTATCTTAGCAGTACTGATGACTATGTACAGTAGTTTATAAGGTTGGGAAAAGAGAGTTGTTAACCCAGATAGCTACACTTGCTAGCACGTTGCAGTCAGAAAGTGACAGCTGTCCATTTTTAGCTGCCAAGTTGCTCTCTAGAGAATGTTCTTGTCGATGTAGAAGTCTCAACATAGTGAAAAGAGATAAGCCAAATATAACATAAATAGAAATTTGAGGTGCTGATTGCACTATTCATATTCATGTTTTAATTTAGTGCAGTCCATATTTCACTAAAAATACACGGGGTTGCTGCACACTCAGTATCCAGAATTTTTCAGTTGATGGCACATTAAAAACATTAAATGATGTGACAGGTGTAAATGAGTCTGAAATCTGATGTAGATTTGTGGAATTAGATTAATGATCGGAATTGTTTTTCATGTATATCATCACAGAGGTCTTAATTTGGGGTGGGGGAGATACAGTCTGCTGTTATTATGAGACTGTCAAATACGATTTCATTTTACGCCTGAGCATTATAGCAGAAGAATAACTGCATTAATCTGTGTCACTTTAAAAACAGTATCTTGATTGTGCCTATTTTAAAAGCTGTCATGGCTGAAGAGCCAAAAATAGATCAGTGTATCATGATAGGGGATGATGTTTCGGAGCATGGAAGTGGGATTATTAAATGTGGAAAGCATAGTAATCCAAAGAGCTTGTTAACTCAGGCTCTCGGGGTGGACTAATTTGCAGTTCTCAGTGGCAGTGAGAAAAGCAGGAGGGTGTTGATGAGTGTTGTGGAGAAAGTTGGGAGATCAGCAGATGACAGAGAAAGCCATGTGGTCAGAGAGGAAGTGTGATGACACTTAGTTCACAGAGAGAAGCATCTTGTGAAATTGCCAGAGATTTAACATATCTATAGAAAGATGAGAATCTGCGCACAAGACTTCCCCCCACCCTCCCTTTTAGTAAATAATAATAAATAAATAAATGTAGAAATGCTCTTGGGTAGTAGTTACATTCTCCTACTGTCCTGACATTTATTGCTTTTATGCTTTGCTGAGCCCGCACTTCAGCAACGTCTGAGGTTATGGCATCCATAAGATAATACCAGCAAGATTCATCATGACAAATGGATAGTATTTGTGTCAGCATGACACAATGGAGTCACTAAGTGTGAATTGGGCGTCTCTATTATAAACAAACAAACAAACAATAAATAAATAAATAAATAAATAAATAAATAGGAAAGCAATATTTGTATTCAAGGACAACACAGATTTTTAAAAAAACACATGTAAAGACCAGAAAAACAAATGTTTTTTAAAAAATATTTTATGGTATATTTCAAGACTTTTACTGTTAAACCTGATGAAAGCAAACATTCTGACATGTGGTACCCAAGAATAAAGAAAAGGAAAATGATTTCCTTTATGCCATCTATGGAATTCATGGACACTCAAACTTTTGACCAGTTCTTAGAATAAAATTAGTATTTTTATTTGTTTGTTTGTTTATTTCCCACATGTATTATTTTTATAAATAACTCAAGGCAGCAAACATATCCGACATACTTTTCTACTCCTATTTTCCCCACAGCAACAATCCTGTGAGGTGAGTTGGGTTGAGAGAGAATGATTGGCCCAAAGTCACCCATCCAGTTTTCATGGCTAAGGTGGGACTAGAATTCACAGTCTCCTGCTTTCTAGTCTGGTGCCTTGACCACTAGACCAGAGGTCCCGAACCCCCAGTCTGTGGATCAGTACATGCCAGCAACCGGGCTGTGCAAACAAGCAAAACCCCATCCATGGGATGCAGGCAGCATGTAAAACCATGCTCCTTCTGGTCCACGGAAAAACCTTTCTCCCTGGTGCCCAAAATGTTGGGGGCCACTAGATCAAACTGGTTCCCAACTCTCAGAAAAAATTAAAAGGATTTCATTGCACATGGAACTTTGTGGAATAAAAAAATTCAGGATGATTAAATACCAAGTTTGTGTAATAATATAAATCATATAAGGAATGGCCAGTGCTTTTCCTCTCAATATATAACAGCATAGGAAATACCTTAGTTGTCATCAGTGGTACATATTTTTTTCTGTGTGATACATTACAAAGAAGTTTGCCACCCTTAAAATCGTGGCTTCCAACAGCTATAAAAATCTCCATTTTTTAAATTTTTGTGGATAAAGAAGAAAAGATGAACATTTTCATATAAGAAATATCTTTCTCAGCTTCTGGCTGGAAACATGTGAACTAAAGCATATGCAGTAAAAGAGAAAAAACTCTTGTGAGAGAAAAACATATAACCAAATGACTAAAATTGACCCTAAAATTTCCATTGCTAAGTAAGACAGTTGTAGTGAGTTTTGCTCCATTTTACAACCTTTCTTGCCTTTGTTTTTAAGTGAATCACTGCAGTTGTTAAGTTAGTAGCATGGTTGTTAAATGAATCTGGCTTCCCCATTGTCTTTGCTTGTCAGAAGGGTTGCAAAAAGTGATCACATGATCCCAGCAAGTGTCATGTCATAAATGTGTCCTAATTTTGGTCCATGACCACTGGGATGCTGCTGTGATCGTAAGTGGGAAAAATGGTCATAATGATTCAGTCAATGGTTCAGTGATATTATAACTTTGGTCACTAAATGAATGGTTGTAAATTGAGGACTACCTGTAGTCATACACATCTTACAAACTATTTTTTTATTAGAGACTGGATTTTGGATGAAATTGGAAAAGAGTGAAAAGATGATCTCTGGATTTGAAAGATGATCTCTGGATTTGATAATTGAAAAAGGATGAAATACGGGGAAGTGACTCTGGGCAGTTTACAACGCCATAACTGCACAACATAAAACAATTAAAGTGTTATAAACATTAAGCTTTAAAAATTAAAATATTAAAAATTAACACGATCCAGAGTGGATGGGCCCATCAGGGTCCCAAGCCAGTTGGCAGAGCCAGGTTTTAAGGCTCTTTTGGAAGGCTGGGGGAGCAGATTTGTGGGGGGCTACAATGTCCCAAAGAATCATGGCAAAAAAGGCTCTTTCGTGGATTCTGTCAGCTGACAGGATCTGCAACATGCCACTTCCTTACTGTATACATCAGTGCCATTAGATTAATTGTGGTTTGAATTCTGAACAAGCATGAAAATTTTGATTTAAATATAGAAATCAGTCTGCTTCTATTATTAAAAACCCAGCTGTATGAAAGAAAATTAAGAGTTATGTTAATAAATTACTAGAGGTTGGGATAGATAGTTTCCTATTTAATATAAGCCAAGTGCTGGTATCTTTCAGTGTCTCTTCTAAATATTTGATTAGAAATCACAGTTCAATGGTTGATTGTGTAATTCAAGTAGAAACTGCGGTAGTTCTAACGAACTGCATTACTGCATAGCAATTTGTGAACCCAGTAGTGAGTGTAATCTGCAAGTTTAATTTTGTCTCTAGGATTGACTGGCACTAGGTCAAATTACGCCTGCAAATAATAGCGAACTAACTCATATATTCATTCTTTATTCTTTTGTTAAAATCTACATTGTATACATATTTTCTGAAATAGCAAAAAATATGAGATTTATTTGCAAGAAGTCCACGATAGTATTATTTAATCTAATGAGTATCCCTGAATATATTATTATATTCCGTAAGACAGGAATGAGTAGCTAGAGAATGATACAGTGTAAACTAAATTTTATGCATGTTTTCTTTGCAAGTAGGTGTCACACAGATCAGAGGAATTTTCTTCCGATAAATGTGTTCAGTGAGGATTGCAGTTTGAGATATATGGAAACAGTATTTATATGTGCTTGAAATGACTTAGTTCCATGGATCTTTTAAATAAGTTTTAAAAGACATTTTTGAATGGTGATTGTTGATTCCAAATGGCAGTTGATGGAATGAATGAATAATATAGCTGCACTGAATTAGAAATTAGAAATCCACAGTACCTGAGATTTATGGATGTTATATACAGGAACAAATGCTACAAATAAGATTCAGTTAATTAACTTTCTGGCTAGCTGGAGATAACATAGTAGAATATATAATATATAGAATATCCTTGCATTTTAGTGGTTAAATCTATATAAAGATTTTTAAATGTGTCTTTAAAATTCTACCTAGAAGCTAGAATCCCTGTGAGATAGGTGGCATATGAATTTAATAAATAATGATAAAAATGTGGGCTTGGCTTTTATTTTTTATTTTTGATAATTTTCTAAAATACAGATGTAGCAAGAACATTATTATATGTAATATGCCAGACCATCACCCCATTGCTAAAAATAATAATATTTGTTTATATGTCAAAACACTTACATTCAACCAGCTTTCTCTATTAAAAATATTCCTGCTGCAGCACATCACAGTTTAAAAGTAATGAGCCAGTTTAAAGCAGACTTAGGTTAGTGGTAATTAATTTTAGTCAATTAATTTCAGTGACGGTACTTAAAGCATGACTAAGTCTGAATATGAAACAAATTTATTCAAACAAATAAAATAAATCCTGTGAAAACCAATAAGAGAATTTTTGTTTAAGAAAAGTTAGGTGATAAGTAGAATAGAATGAAACCTGTTGGCCTCTTACAAAGTAAAATTTTAACAACTCACCATGGTCCAAGATATCGAAGGGAGAAAAATAGTATAGGATTCTTGGGGGCATAATCATAGTTAGGTATAGTGAACATCTGGAATTTCAAAATCATCTGAGGGACTGACTTTGGCGATCTGGGTTGATGCTTGTCCATTCCATCAGTGGCTGAGCATTTGCCAGGAGACTGTTTTACCATCCTTTGCACCAAAATGTTCGCAATAGCAATAGCACTTAGACTTATATGCCACTTCACAGTGCTTTACAGTCCTCTCTAAGTGGTTTACAGAGTCAGCATATTTCTCCCAACAATCTGGGTCTTCATTTTACCCTCCTCGGAAGGATGGAAGGCTGAGTCAACCTTGAGTCTGGTGAGATTTGATCTCACCTTTTGTTCTGTTTTATTTTCCAGGATACATTTCCAAATAATGCGTTGCTGGCACTAACTAAAATGCGATTACCGTTTTTGCCTTCTAACAGTGCCTGTAATTAGGCTCAGATGTGTTTTTGGAAATAAAGAAAGGGCTTGAAACTATTGGGTATACGTCCGGTGCCTGCTAGCACATTGGTCTCCATTACTGTCTTTATATTTCTCTGGTCTAAGAGACCACTGCTGAAAAAATTCTGCAGTGAGTGTGTGTTTCTGTATGCATACCCTATTTCTACATTTCAGGTGTAATTCTATACTCTACAGTATAGATAACCTACATCGGACCATGTTTAGAAGGCGAGGGCCTTTAGATATGCTGATTTTAAAGATTACATTCAGAACTTTGAAATGAGCCTGGAATTAAATGTACAGCTAAAAATAAATCAATATTACTACAGAAGGTTTTTTAAAAATGTGTTCTTCCTTAACAATGATTACTTTTTTGGAAGGATATCAGAGGGGACAACAGTTTTGTAAAATGATTCCCCTATAAGTGGAGCTTTTTATCTTTGAAAGATAAAGATTTTTCTTTCTATCCACTATCGAACTATAGTTCAAACAGCAGGATATTCTTTATTTGGGAAAAATTCCTTGGCTTTGTGTATGGTTTTTTTTAAAAGCAAACGTTTGAAGCTGCAAGAGAGGCACCATTTGTTCTATATGAACTTGCATTGAACAGACTAATCACTTCCTGTAATTAAACTCTTCGGAATAGTAAAGTTAATTTCCCTAATGCAAATAAAAAGCTGACACACTATATGAACTAGAAGAGTTGGAGACATTTATAGGCTTTCTTTTCCGGGCCCATGATTTCATCCCACGCTAGAATCAGTTAATATCGTCAAGTTGCTTTTCCTCTGTCACCATGTCCTTAGTCATACTGTATGACTGACGCAGACTTAGCAGGTCTGCGCTGAGCTAAGCTACCGATAACCTTGAGGACAATGAAGGTTATTTGGATGCTTTCATAGATTGGAGAAAAATGACAGATCCAGGTTGCTGAAGTGCCGCTAAACTATCGTACAACATGCACAGCTCCAGCCCTTCTTCTGAGGATGGTTTGCTTGTGGTGCAAAAATGTAGGTGCTGGGTTTGATCCACTATAGAAAATGATATATACAGTTGGCAAAGTTGTCAGTTCACACTTCGGTTCCAAGTTGACCTGGAACTAATTTAGATATGAGTACAGTGGCTGGTAATACCATACAAGTCTTCTGGTTTCCATGGGGAAATTAATGGAACTGACAAGTGATAGAGTGATTTTTAACCTGACTTTATTGATAGAGAAAGTATATAGGTAGGCAATCTTATTTTATCTAGCTCATCTCTCTCTTTCTCTCCCTCTCTTGTTTTTTCTATCCTTTCACCAGGGTCCGAGTAAGTGTTCAGGGGTTTGCTGTTTGATGATGTACGTGGGAAGGGTACTAGCACAACTAAGTGAGAAGCTTATGTGTTGAGATGTAAGGAAAACGTCCACTAAAAATGTCTTTTTCTCATACATTTTTGCTCAAAGGGGAAGAAAAGAAGC
The DNA here is from genome assembly GCF_049901735.1 of Notechis scutatus. Lineage (NCBI taxonomy): Eukaryota > Metazoa > Chordata > Lepidosauria > Squamata > Elapidae > Notechis > Notechis scutatus. The sequence goes on along the minus strand of NC_142010.1, from coordinate 87,360,666 downwards.
AGAGTCAGAAAGGTGGAGGCTTGGCTGGGCTGAAAGAGGTCCATGGAACTCAGAGTACCATCCTAGCCATCCTGCCTTGACCAAGGAGCCAAGATGCTCGAGTATTTTCAGTGTTAGTGCTTCCCTTTCCCTGACAGGGAGGCAAAGAATTACAATTCTGCCCTGCTTGCTTAGCACAGAGCCCCACTTCCACAGCCGAAGCAAAGAATTACATTTCTCATGAGATTTACTAAAATGGTCCAGATAGGAGACGAGGCTTCGACTCTGACAGGGGAGTGTATTTCAGATGTGATTTTAGTGTCGAGCTATTTGGAAGGCGAGGCTGCTGAATAATTCATAAGAACTAATATATTCTATAAATTTCAGGAGATTGTTTCCTCTGTGCTTGTTCAGGAATGTGTTCATTATTCACCAAATTATTTTTATAGACTCTTCTTGCTTTGTATCTCATTTAGTAGCAAATTGACGAAAGAGTAGATGGTAAAAATCTCTGCTATTTGCTACTATTTGTTTCATTTCTTTTAACTTACCCTGCTTCTCATGCACTTTGGAGCTGATGTACCTGTATATGCCCATTTTTTTACCCTCAGTAGTGACCTGAGGTAGGCTGGGTTGGAACTCAAAAGAACCATCATAATCATCATAATCCCCAATTATTAGTTCCTATTTCTTGTATTTAAACTTATGTTTATTCTTGTTTCTGTTATATTGTAAGCTTTTGACAAAAATAAATAGAATAAATAAAATAAAATAAATTTACTGAGTGAGTTTCTTAGCTTGAACAGGGAGATTTAAAAAGAGGATTCCTCCTGATCCCAGGATAATACAATTTTAATTTCGCTGACAGACACTGGTATTGGCAAATTCACAGAAACACTTTTGGAATAGTTCACACCTTTGAGTGTGTTGCCATGGTGAATGCAGTGAAGAGGGAAGACCCATCTCTATACACATTCTAGCATATTGTGTGCCTTTCCAGTGCATTTTTGTGATAATCCTCTCTCTCTCTTCAAGATACAAGTCTTAAATTTGGGGTTAGAGAGCCCCCTGAAAGAGGCCTGCAGACTTTTGCCATGTACATTAGCCCTGATTCTGAAGCATCCAGAAAACAGGTGAACCTGCTGTGATGTGAGGGTTTATTGCTTTCCAAGGATTGGATACAACACAGGATAGCAAATCTATAGTACACAATACTTTATTGTAGTGCACCAACAATAGGTGATTGCTCTGGGCCAGCTCCATCCTTCTAAGACTTGCAAGATAATGATGCTATGTAAATATGTCTTTAATATTGACATTTAATGCTTAGTCTTTTAATACTCGGTTCACATAAAAGTCTATAATGTAGCATATAACCTTTGCCATTTTCCAAACGTTCTCAGTGTTAGTTGAGACGAAGTGTTAGTTGAGACGAAGTACTGTTTCAGTTGGGGGGACCTGCTCTTTTTCTAGTTGCTATTGAGCTCCAAGCAAATCTCCCAAGTTCCAGACAGGACTCCCAACAGAAGATGCTGCTCACCCTAGCTTGTGTTCAGAGGTGGGATTCAAATTTCTTAACAACCGGTTCTGTGAGCGTGGCCTAATTTGTGGGTGTGGCTTGGTGGTCATGTGACTGGATGGGCGTGGCTTGTATGTAAATATTGTAAATGTTTATGTAAATATTGATTTTTTTTATTAAAAAAGAGCAACTTTTACCCAAAATCAGGCAAAGCAGGCAGGCAGATTGAGTTGTTCACAGAATCACAGTTTCACTCAGAGTTCTACCTTTCTGCAATCTGCTGCCTGAGTCTGCACTGAAAAATAGTAGAAGCTTCAGACCTAAGGAAGGTTCAGCTCCGCTTTTAGATTAGCTAGAAAGCAAGAAATCCAATGATTTCCTGCTTTCTAGCTAATCTAAATCTCCTGGCACAGAACAACAGCTGATAGTTGTGGGGGAAAAAAGTAAAAATAGAACTTAGCAGGCAGGTTTGATGGCGCGCATGCCAGGTAAGGAGTGAGTGGGCAGGGAGAGGAGGGGCCAGCCAGTAGCGCGATTTGCTGGTTCTCCGAACTGGGCAGAATCATAACAACCGATTCTATAGAAGTGGTCCAACCAGGTAGAATCCCACCCCTGCTTGTGTTCCTGGCAGTCAAATGAAAGTCCTCCTTGCCTGCTTGTAATCTCCAGACAACACCTCTGCTGCCCAGACAACACCTCTGCTGCTTCTCAACAATATACCATTTGCTACTATCTTTCCTGCTACACACACTCCCTTCCTACACTGTCTTAGATTCAGTGGGGTGAGGCTGTCTCTGGACGTCAGCACATCCATGAAAACACAGGATGTGGCTCAATTCATGCAGCAGTTGAAATAACCTGCTTGTATGCCTGTGAGTAAATGTATACATGGATGTCTGAATGGATGAGGGAAACATTGAGGGGGAAACAATTCTGTTTTCCCCCCCTCCCCACCCCAGCCACAGGTAGACCTTGACTTACAACAGTTCATTTACTGACAATTCAAAGTTATAATGGCTGTGAAAACAGTGACTTAGGATCATTTTTCACACTTTCACACCATTGCAGCATCCCTGTGGTCACATGATCAAAATTCAGATACTTGGCAACTGCTTCCTATTTATAATGGTTGCAGCATCCCAGGAGTCACATCAGGGGTGGTATTCAGCAGGTTCTGACCAGTTCTGGACAACCACTAGCGGAAATTTTGAGTAGTTCAGAGAACCAGGAAATGCCACCTCTGACTGGCCCTGCCCCCAACTATTCTCTGACTACTGAGTCCCAGCTGATTGGCTGGATCTTCTTTTGTTGCCCCGTACAGGAGCTGGAAAGCAGGTTAGTGGTGTGGAGAGGGAATGGAGATTTTACAGTATCCTTCCCCTGCCACACCCACCAAGCCATGCCCACCAAGCCACACCCACAGAAACGGTAGTAAAAAATGTTTGAATCCTACCACTGGGTCACATGATCCCCTTTTGCGACCTTCTTCCAAGCAAAGTCAATGAGGGAGCCAGAGTCACTTAACAACAGTGTTACTAACTTAACAACTGCGGCAATTCGCTTAACAATTGTAGGAAAGAAAGGTAGTAAAATGGGGCAAAATTCACTTGACAAATGTTCTGCTTAGCAACATAAATTTTGGGCTCACTTGAGATAATAAGTCGAGGACTATCTGTGTAGCTGTTTTTACAAAGCATAGACAGCAGTCCCAATTTCATTCGCTCACCCCTGGATTGCTTGGGTTCCTTTCAGTGATTTGCCCCCTATCTAAAAAGAAAAAAGGATCTGGATAAAGTTTATGTAGAAAAAACATCAAAGGCAAAACTTTCAAGGGTGTTGGCAGGGCCTTTTAGCAACAAGTCAGCAATGCAGGAGTAGTGATTTGTGCAAGGTGTTTATCGGCAAAATATATTAAATTGCCACCAGTCGGGAGGAGAAAAGCATGTGCCTTACATAAGCAATTGGTACGTGAATAGGTCTGATGACTAAAAATCTTAGAAGTGGGATTTTTATAATCAGTGTTATTTTATATATGAAATATTTATGTCAATTCCTTTCATTTATCAAATATTCTTAAATGTGAAACGTCTCACGAGCAACAGTTTTTTACCTGCTCTAGCTGCTAGCAAGTATCCACACAGACGGTTAATCTGCATAAGGCAAATCTTTTAAAACTCCCAAGCAATGTATGTAATTTTTCCACTCCTACTTCTTTGAAATTACATTAAACACTATTGAAAGTATGACTTAGAAATTTGCTATCAGTTTTTTAAGTAAAGGGTACACCAATATAAATCTTTTTTTAAAGAAAAAAGATGCCTTCTTTCGCATTAATTTTAAAATGTTGAAGTGAAAACTGGAACTTCTACATTAAAGTTAGAAAATATTGGAATTATAGAGGAAAAAGGTGACAAGTATCCTGTCAATAAATTAGTTCAGAGAGCTTTGTGACACCTTAGAGGATTTTTTTCACTCATAGAGCATTATGGAAGTAAAGTACAGACAACCCTTGGCTATTCCCATTTTTGTAAAGCTACTCATAAACTAATAACCATATTTTTGTTACCTTTGGAATTAAGCTTCCTCTAAAATAAATCTCAACTATACATTTTAGTCCCACTGCTAAAGGAAGGATTCAGAAGTGCCTGTTTGCATTACCTGAGGTGATTGAAATTCTGAGTGGAAATGATTTGTGCATAATGTATTACTCTTGATGTCATTTTCCTCATACTGTAACTTCCCTCTAATACCTCAAATTAATTTACTGTATATACTCGAGTATAAGCCTAGTTTTTCAGCCCAATTTTTGTGCTGAAAAAATCCCCCTCGGCTTATACTCGAGTCAGATTCCCCTCTGAAAAAAAAAATGGTGTGGAGTCGCGGCCTCCGCGGCAGCGACTCCCAACAGCCCAAGCCGGGAAGGGAAAGGCAAAAAGCGCTTTGCCTTTCCCTTCCCGAGGCGGCGGGACTGGGGCGCGCCGGCGGTAGTGACTCCTGACTCAGGGGCCTCCGAGGGGGGGAAGAGAGTGACTCCTGCCTCCCGCTGTCATCATCATCTTCTTCTTTTGGGTTAGTGAATCAATTAAACCTTTCATGATAGTGAGATCGTTTCCCAAATTAATTATTTTTATTTTTGAAATTTACCAGTAGCTGCTGCATTTCCCACCCTCGGCTTATATTCGAGTCAATAAGTTTTCCCAGTTTTTTGTGTAAAATTAGGTGCCTCGGCTTATATTCGGGTTGACTTATACTCGAGTATATACGGTAAATTTGCAAATAAGAAATCTGGGTACTTGTTGTGTACATTTATAATCCCTCCCTCTGTTTCAGAGGAAACATAGCCTTGAAGAAATTTGGAACTCTGAGATTGGGAACAAGAATTTCTCATAATTTTCACATTTTCTTTTATTTTACAGAATATACCGTATTTGCTGGCGTATAAGATGACTTTTTTGCCCTGAAAAAGATGCCTCCAATTGGGGGGGTCGTCTTATATGCCGGGTTGTCTTATACGCCGGCAAATAGTAATTGGGAAGCACTGCGGCTGCCCGCGGCTGAGGCACTTTTTGCGCACCATGGAAGCGAATCCCGTGAAGCCGAAAGGAACAGCCAGCCTTCTCCCAGCTCCCAAGGAAGCGAGGCTCGCACTGCCCGAGCTCCGCTGAGGTATCCGGCTGGGGCTGTCAGGAGTTGTTACCGCTGGCGCGGCTCCGCGCTGCTCCAGTCCCGCGTTGCCTCGGGAAGGGAAAGGCAAAACCAGGAGCCACTGCTGCCATTGCAAAGCGCCGCCGCGGCTCTTCCTTTTTGCCTTTCCCTTCCCGAGGCAACGCGGGACTGGAGCCGCGCGGAGCCGTGCCAGCGGTAACAACTCCTGACAGCCCCAGCCGGATACCTCAGCGGAGCCCGGGCGGTGCGAGCCTCGTTTCCTTGGGAGCTGGGAGAAGGCTGGCTGCTCCTTTCAGCTTCACGGGATTCGTTTCCACGGTAGACAAAAGTGCCTCAAAAAAAAAAAAAGTGCAAAAGTGGAAGGTGTGCGGAAGAGGGGGCGAGTATATAACAAACTATATTTTGAGTGGAAATGTTGGGGAGTCGTCTTATACGCCGGGTCGTCTTATACGCCGGCATATACGGTATTCAGAAATGTGGTTTTAGTCTTGCATGAACAAATAATTACTCTTGCCATTTTAAGATACATCATAAAAACATAAAGCATAATTGATTAGAGATTGATGCAATATAAAGAAAGAGAGACTGAGAGGGAGAGAAATAGTTTATATAGTTTCTTCTACCTAAAAATGAAGTAGTTAGGACCAGCATAGAACCAGAATAAATATGTGCTTATACACTATCACTTTGTGCTATTCACTTTTGTCAGTCTCAAATTTTTATTAGTAGCCTTATTATAAAAAAAAACACCCACCATTTTGTAATCTGGTTGCTTTTTAACTTTACAATTAGTTGTTCTAATAGATTCTACAATATTTTATCTTCTTTCTAGATTTAATTCAAACTGCTTATTAATATTTATAGGTAGAAAAATATATTTATTAATAGGTTACTATGATTGGACTGGTTATGATATAAGTATGGCTGGTGGTTATTTGGACTTAGTTACAGCTTCAATATTTCATATTTTTCTTTTAATTCTGAGAAGCTTAGATTTTATGCCAGTCCTTTTCTACATTATGAACTAAAATATAGAACAGTGCAGAGTTACTCCAATAATCTATATTCAATTGTTTTGGAGAATTTTGATGAACAATATTAGGGGGACATCAACTATTAGAATATGTGAGGCTAAATAAATAAATGTGCATGGTTTGTCTTTGTTGCAAAACAAATGGTCTGTGTTTGGATAATCACATAAAAAAGCATCGGGTTTGAATGGAGATGCATTATTTGTAAACCTTCATAAGTTAAATATAGGAAATTTCCATTAAATATAGGAAATTAAATATAGGAAATTTAAATTGCACAGTAGTAGACATATTTTCAGTTGACATGCTTTACTTTTTGCTTTTTTTAAATCAGTTATTAAAGTGCCTTTATTGTCAAGGCTGAATTCTAGAAAAGATGCTTTGATCTTGCAATTATGGAAAGGCTATTGGTTGAATAGTGGCCTATCAACTTCTTACTCTTTCTCATTTGTTTGCTTGCCACAATCCTTAAACAAAACTAAACATGCAGTTTGCTCAGCCTTTAATAGCTCAAACCAAAATTTCTTTCTTGACCTTAGTTATTAATTCACTATGACTGGGCTTTGTGGCTTAGCCATGCTGAAAGTCTAGGTTTTGTTGACACTCATGTAGCCTTCAGGTTCAATTAACCTTTCCATTTAACATATTATGAGCATTCATGTCATTGGTGTATGAACTTCTGCTGCTCTGATCTTTCTTTTTTGTATGTGGTTCTTTAAACAGTTTCAAATATTCCCTTTTCTTGTTTTTCTTGTGTCTTTGACATACATTTTAAAGATCTGTAGGCACTTAAAGCTCAATAAGAGTCATTAGTTTTGTGAGATGGTCAGCTTATGTAACTTTTTAAGAACAAATAAAAGTAAAATTTGTGAAATATGTCTAATATTATGTCTTTAAAAGTTGGCTTTATTCAAACTAACTACTGTATATCCTGCTGTCAATGACATGATAGGGCTTTATTTCTCTGTTTTACATAGACACTCTTCCTGCATTGTCTAAATTAGACTATATGCCTCGAAAGATCAGTCCAGTTAGAAGAAGGGATGGTCCTAGATTTCATTTTTGGCTCTTCTAGGTAGGATTGAAAATGCTGTGATGATACTGCAAAAGTTACACTAACTCTGCATAAGGTAATGTCTTGTGTTATAGCGCCAAAGGTTTATTTCTAATGACAAAGTTGCTTTTATTGAAATATCCGCCCCTGTTTCTTTTTATAAAGATTTGGGTCTTGATAACTAAATAAGACTGATGGGTACATATACTCAGTGTGAAAAAAAGTATTGGGTTTTAAAGATACTGTTAATTCAAACATATGGTAGGGATCACATAATTTGTGTCTAAAATTAAAGTATGAAAAATCAAATAATTAATAAAAACACTCCAATACAATGTGTACCCTGGATACATTAACTTGACTATTTTTTTTCCTGTTTGCTGTCTTTTTTTAGAGCAGATGAAGTGTTATTTTTCTCTATTTTCTATCTCGTTGGCCTGTAGATTGTAAATCAAGCCTGAGATCTGCATCACAGTTTTGTTCTGAGTGAGAGGAGCCACAGGGTGGGGTGCATGTGCTACTTCCTTTGTCAATCTGTTAATTTAAATTGGTATTTTCCATTTTGGGAAGAGTAAGTAACTATGTGCAGAAGCTGCTGCCACTGCCTGTCAAATATGAAACCGCATTTCTATATTGCCCATGATGGTTTGGAAGCTTGATGGTTTCTCTAACTGAGGCAACTGTATGGACTCAATCTGTGCAGTGGACGTCATGGCTTCGTAGACTGGTGATTTTGTATGAACATCAGAGAGTGTGAAAGCCATGGAGATGAAAGGCATATATCCTGCCTGTCCCTTCTCATCCTTGGGGCACAGTTGCTTCTCCCCTACTGTGAAAGGGGTACTAAAATTCCCTAAGTCGTTGGAAGAGATATATTCCATCTAGTGGAAATAAAGAAAGACAGCAATCCCAAACTAATCAGCGGTGCCCTTGGGCTGCTTCAGTTTCTGTGACAAATTAAAAGAGTTGAGGGGTAAGCTGAGGAGAAGAACCAGAGGGGATTGTATAATACGAGGCAGCTGATTGTAAAAAGTTTGGGCAAATTAGGCTGCCTGAAAAATCCAATTTGCATATTGAAGAGGCAGGAGAGGTTCAGAGGGTGAAATCTAATTAACAAACCAAAAGCAGCCCCACAATTAATGGGAACCAGAAGAAATAAATAGGGCCAAGATGTATATTCAAAATGGATAAATAGACTTATTCCTGCAAGGAATTCAAGAATATTCTTGATTCAAGAATATGTCTGACTTCAAGCTCATAAGTAAAAATTTATCCAGCTGGACATCCATATTCATATCAGATCTCTGGCATGGAAAATTTTACATTTAATGCACCGAGAAAAATTATGAATACTAGCTTACTACAAATCTCCAGGCAAGAATTTCAGGAAACTGTTAGGACAAGAAGCAGTATTACAATGATATCTGCAGATACTTAAAAAATGGAAACAGACATGGAAAACCAAGAAAACTATTGCACATGATCTCTAAACCCCCAATGTTTCCAAATCAGAATTGGCATGTTAACAATGCCAATAGGCAGGTAGTAACTGATTCCAAGAAGATTGAATAAAGATGAAAGGAGTGTACTGAAATTCTGTGGAGTAGAAATGTGAAAATCAAATATATCCCCTATTTACAAGAACTTCTATTACTAGAGCATGAAGTTAGATCAGCATTCTGGTCATTATCAAGTGAGAAGGTTACAGGAATTAAAGGAATATCTACGGCACGGGTGTCAAACTTGCCGCGTCATGTTGCCATCATGTGACATATCATAATGGTTTTTTCCCTTCACGGAGATGGGGTGTGCATGGCCTGCTCATGACGCATCTGGCTCACGGGCCATCAGTTTGACACCCCTGATTTATGAAAATATGGCAAGCAGCAGCAGAAAAAGCTGTAAAGGATCTAGCCAAATTATGCCAGCTTAGTAGCCAACAGACTGAAGGAGGTCTAGTAGCAAAAAAGGAGGCTTGACCAATTGTGCAAGCTCTTGTACATTATCCTTAATTTCACATGCTAACAAAATAATGCTTATGATATCCAGTGTAGATTAGAGCCCTGTATGAAAAGGGCTGGCTTTGAAAAATGCTAAGGATCATGAGATACTGCTGCTGACCCATGCCAAATAATTGGGAAAGCCAGTGGTGGTATTCAAATTTTTTTACTACTTCTACTACTTCTGTGGGCGTGGCTTGGTGGGCTTGGTGTGGCTTGGTGGGTATGGTGTGCCTTGGTGGGTGTGGTGTGGCTTGGTGGGCGTGGTGTGGCTTGGTGGGCGTGGCAGGGGAAAGATATTGCAAAATCCCCATTTCCTCCCCACCCCACTAACCTGCTTTTGTAAGCTCCATTCTCCTGTGCAGGGCAACAAAAGAAAACCTAGACAATCAGCTGGGACTGGGGAGGCAGAGAATAGATGGGGGTGGGGGCCAGTAAGAGGTGGTATTTGCCGGTTCTCTGAACTATTCAAAATTTCCGCTACCGGTTCTCCAGATCTGGTCAGAACCACCTCTGGAGAAAGCCAAAGAATATCAAAAAGAAAGCCTATGCTTAGGTCAACCATGACAAGCTTTGGGATTTGTTTTCAGAAATAGGATCCTAGAATCTTGTCCTCATTCAGAACACATAGAACACAATTATTAATAACTAAATAAATAATATATAATAACATACATATCAATTAAATAATTAATTATTAATACTTTAATTAATTAATAATTACATTATTATTATTATTATTATTATTATTATTATTATTATTATTATTATTATTATTATTATTATTTTGAGAAATAAATGTGATACTTCCCAAAAGACAACATCAGTTTGTCAGGAATCTCACTTGATTTTGGGAATATTGTAAACATAAGTGTTAGGGATATACACCCTAGCACAGGGGTGGGCAAACTTTTTGGCTCAGGGGCCGCATTGACTTTTAAAATTTGACAGACGGGCCGGGTCAGCACAAGATTTTTGCTGCACAAGAATCGCCCCCACCCTTCCCCCCCTCTTCTCCTCCTTCCCCTACCCTCGGAGGCCCCCTGAGTCAGGAGTTGCTACCGCCGGCGCGCTCCGCGCGGCTCCAGTCCCGCGTTGCCTCGGGAAAGGAAAGGCAAAAAGGAAGAGCCGTGGCGGTGCTTTGCAACGGAGCAGCGGCACCGAAGGCTCAGGCTCAGCGGCTCCTGGTTTTGCCTTTTCCTTCCCAAGGCAAGCGCGGGACTGGGAGCCGCACGGGCTGCGCCGGCGGTAGCAACTCCTGACAGCCCCAGCTGGACACCTGAGCGGAGCCCGGGCGGAACTGCCTGTTGCTGCTGCCGGAGCACTGCCGGGTCGCCTCCTCCAAGCAGCCCGCCTGCCCGCTGGGCTTCCCCTCTGCCGCGCGGCTCGGGGCCAGGCGCGCCCGCGAGTTAAAGGAAGCCAAAGTTGCTGGGAAGTTGCTCGGGTGCTGGGAGCAGGCTTTTAAAGTGCCGCCCGAGCAAAGTTTAAGCCAGCCCGCCCGCCCGCGGGCAGAACCCTTCCGCTCCTCGGCGGGAAGACGCTCCAGCCTGCAAACTTTGCCTTTGCAAAGCCCTGGAAAACGGAACAACTTCCCAGCAACTTTCGGACCGTTTAACTCGCGGGCGCCGTGCCTGGTGGAGGAAGCCGGAGCCGCCTCCAAGCAGCCCGCCCGCCCCGCCGGGCTTCCCTTCCGCCGCGCGGCTCGGGGCCAGGCGCGAGTGCCTGCGAGTTAAAAGGAAGCTGAAAGTTGCTGAAGTTGCTCGGGTGCTGGGAGCAGGCTTTTAAAGTGCCGCCCGAGCAGGACCACCGAGCCGGGAAACGGGCACCAAGGCAGGGCAAAGCTCCACCAGCAGTGGCCTAGCTTTAGGTGGCTCCAAGCAGCCCGCCCGCCCGCCGGGTGGAACCCTTCCTGCTCCTCGGCGGAAGACGCTCCAGCCTGCAAGCTTTGCCTTTGCAAAGTTTAAGCCTGGAAGCCCCGGAAAAACAAGGGGGATCAGCGGAGACTCACCTTCGGAGAGGTCGCACTCGAAGGTGATTTCGAACTCCCAGCCGAGGCCTTTGCAAATTTCTTTTCTTTCCTACCCTAGATCGCTCCGCACTGTTTTGCAGCTTTGGGGGCCACGCGGCACAGGGCAATTACGCCACGCCCAGCTATTTTTTTCAGGGGCGGGCCGGATTGGACAGACCAATGGCAGCAATTTTTTTTTTCAGGGCGGGCCGCATTGGACAGACCAACGGGCCGGACGTGGCCGCGGGCCGTGGTTTGCCCACCCCTGCCCTAGCAGAATCTGCACGGCAGGCAGGCAGGCAGGCAAATATGTGAGACAAACATTTTTGTAGCTTACACTCAGTAAAACAGATACACTGTGCTAGTTAAATAGTTTATTCCAGTAAGATTTATAGCATAGTCAAACAGTCCATATATCATACACTAGTTCAGTCCGTCCGGGGATTAATCAGTTGCAAAGTCCAGTGTCGAAAAAAAGGTTGGTAAACTTACAAATATCAGTCCAGTAATATATCTCTTCGCAGTAGAGATATGAAGAAGTCGAACCTCCTTTCTTCCTTCAGCAACAGCAAGAAACACGCAGTTAACAATCCATCATCGTCACCAAGCAATCCAGTAAGCCAGCAATCAATCAAGTTCTCTTGCTCCCTCTTATGGCGCTTTACAGCCGCACCCAAAATTACATGCTTTGCAGTTAAAGTGACACACACTTAAACTCACAATCATAGTCTATATATATTATTTTACCCAAACTACGTTAGGTAACCTATGTTATTCCTAACAATAATACCTCCTGACTTCAGCAAAACATTTGAGGGAATACTCCAGAGGTGGTATTCAGTAGGTTCTAACCAGTTCTGGAGAACCGGTAGCAGAAATGTTGAGTAGTTCAGAGAACCAGCAAATACCACCTCTGACTGGAGATTTTACAGTACCCTTCCCCTGCCACACCACCAAGCTACACCCACAGAACCGGTAATAAAATTTTTTGAATCCCACCACTGGCATACTCCATAACATACTAATTTGCAAGCATTTCCAGTGTAGGCTGGAAAGTATAACAATTGTTAGATACATGGTTGGCTTGAAAATTGTAATTAGAGAGTACTTCTCAAATTGGAGAGGTATTCAGTAGTATGCCACATTTAGTTTTGTGTTGATGACTTGGATGAAGAAGTGGCTGGAACATTGGTAGAGAGATTTGGTGAGATAGTTGATAATTTTAAAAAATATAAACCAAATTCAAAATGAATTCATGGATTAGAGAAACTGACCCAAAGTAACTAAATAAAATTTAATGAGAAATCCTTCATTTGATGGAGTACCTTCATTTGATGGAAAAACAGTCAAATGTATTGATGTAGTATAGTGAATATCTGACTTGATAGTAGAGCTTGTAAAAAAAAACACCTTGCAATAGTAATGGATTAAAACCTGAATATAAGGCAACAGTGTTTTAAAAGACAAATGTAATTTTAACCTACATAACCGAAGTATAACTTCCAAATCCTGGAAAATAATTTTTCCAATTCATTTTGTTTCATAGATCCCACTTCAAGTAGATTAAAAGAAATACAAAAAGATTTAGAAGGGGATAATGATGAAAGGACTAATAACTAAATCTCATGAGAAGATATTGAAGGAACTGAATGTATGTAGCCTTAAGAAACAACAGCAATGAATTGGTCCTGATAAACTTAAATAGTCCTTTCCAAGTCTACATTTTTTGCATAACTGCCTGGTGTTCATCCTATTTGACTGGAAAATAGTCCATTTCTTTTATACTATCTTTTTATAATTGATCATGATAATTTTTCCACCATGATTAAGGTCTCTTAAATGTGGCCACCTCAATTTACGGTTCACATTTAAAGAAGAGGTCTCAAACATCTTTTCAATCCTCAATGTGTTACTCATTAAATGATACATATGCTGATGAAGTGTGAAAATCAACCAAATGACAATTCTCTGTAATCACTTAATGTCTCCAGAGCATTGTGGATTGTTTTTTATTATTATCTTACGATTTGCAACTCATTCTGAGTCATGTTTCATTTAGGGCGTTGTTCCAACAGCTGAGGTTAATTAGCATTTAGTCCTATACTGTTTTAGAAAGATGCTCAGGTGGATATTTGCACCCAGAGAACTGCAGTTGTGAATTAATCGTGTGTCTTGTTTTTTTTTTAGAACCTGAAATGTCTCTTTTTTCAGTGTCCGGATGCTGCACACTGCAGCCTAAGAATATTAAATGGAGTGAAAAACTAAAATGTATTTTACTAGTATGGTGTAATAGTTAAGAGTTGTATTCAGTTGTAAAGCTCTAATTCTAGTCTATCTAATTAGTCAAAATTCATTAGGTGATGGCCAATCTGTGATTCTTGCTTATCTCACAGGTTGTTGTGGGGATGAAATGAAATGATACAAGTCTTCTTGAGCTCTGGAAAACATAAGTGATATCAATTTCAGGTTCTTTTTGCTGATATACATTTATTTGGATTTTCTATAAGGCTATTTAGTAGACTCACTCTGACTCATTTCTTCATGTTGCTGGGATTAGTGATTTCTTTTAAAATTAGAATATTTACTATCTAGATTTATTACGCTGTTGAATTCGTTTTTATTTTTTATTTTGCTTCATAAACAATCTTTGCTAATAGTGAAGATATAATACTTTACAGTTTAATTTTCATGATAGCGGTGAACATAGGCTGTGGTTAAAATTTCAGAGTATCTACACATGAATAGTTTTACTGGCCAATCTTCTGGGAAATAAAAGACTTCCTGAAAAAGGATTATATTTTGATTTGATTTTCTTTTTTAAAAGAAAATTAGTTTGTTGGGATCTAGGGAGAAAATCCTTAAGTTATAGAATTTTGCTAAATGAATTGTGGAGAATATTCACTGCCATTTTAGTGGAGGTTTTTTAGTCTTTTTGTAGAGCACTTCTGTTTCATCAATGTAAACTAACAAAAAATAAATAAAATTCCAAAACAGTTTGTCAATGTTCAAAATATTCTTTCAGTTTCATAAAAAGAAATCAAAATATCATTTCCTTTCTTTCACACTGTGCATCTTAGTATCCTTTAAAAAATAGTCTTTCATGAAACGTCAGATGAAATAATGGTGATTCTCATAATGCTGCTAGGTGACCAACATTATAAAAATAGTCGTGTGTTTGACACTGTTTTAATTTGCATTAGAAGCAGAATTTTCCAGCTGTGATGTTCATGAATTATGTCCTTAAAATGTAGGACACTGATCTTTGAGACTAGACTGTTCCCAAGATCACACATAAGACTGAAAATAACTCACAAGAAGGCTTTGGCAAACAATTTGTGTACTGTAGCCAAGAAAGCCACAGTCAATAGGAGTCACTTCATTTTTTTAAAGATACAGATCTATCATGTAGATCTATCAAGTAGGTATTGCTGAGATAAAAGGTAAAATCTCTTGTTATATAAATAAAACTGGTAGAAAATGCTTGCAACCACCCTACCTTATTTGGTCCATAGAAAGCATATAAAAAAGTAAGGAAAGTAAAATAGAATTGAAAGTGCAGTTGTATTCTGATGATAAACATGTACTTTCTAAAATGTAAATTCCATAATACAGGTTAAATACTGTATATGATAAAAGTGAGCTAAGAATTTTTATTGCAATATAGAGATGGTTCACTGGAAGAATATATGGATAAAAGGGTTGAAGTTTACATTATGCGTATTACATTACCTTAAAGAGAATTTTTATTAAATGATATATCGTGAGACCAGAGAAACTATCAGTAATATATAAAGGAATTTAAAAGTTATGTTGGAAATGTGAACAACATGAAGGGATATTTTATCATGCTTGGTGGAAATGTAAAAAAAAAACAACCTTTAAAAATGAATTCAAATACATTGATACAAAGAATTGTAATTTTCAGTTGAACCAGAAGTTTTCTTTATAGGACCCATGGCTAAACAGAAAAGGACTATGGAATATTATTTCAGTATATGATAACTTATGCAAGATAATCTTATGCAAAAAGGGAAAAATAAATAATAACCTATTACATTGACAGAACTTGATGAGATGAAAAAATTGACTTCGTTGTTGAAAACGGTCATTATTGACATTCATCAATGACTGGAAAACTCTTATGGATTTTTTGTATGGGAAAGAAAGTGATTTTGTGATTTTACAGTTTTGATGATAACAAAGAATAGTTTATTGAAAGAAAGGAATTGTGATAAAATCTGTGCAAGAGAGTTTTGATTAGAATTTTTTGTATAACTGCTGAGATCAGAAGCACTCCTTCATATACAGCTAATCCTTGATTTACAACCACAATTGAGCCCCAGATTTATGTTGCTAAGTGAGACAGTTGTTAAGTGAATTTTGCCCCATTTTACGATCTTTCTTGCCACAAGTGAATCACCACCGTTGTTAAGATAGTAGCAAGGTTGTTAAGTGAATCTGGCTTTTCCATTGACTTTGCTTGTCAGAAGTTTGCAAAAGGTGATCACATGACCTTGGGACAGGGCAGCCATTATAAATGTGAGTCAGTTGTCAAGCGTCTGAATTTTGATCACATGATCATGGGGATGCTGCAACGGTCATAAGTGTGAAAAACAGTCATAAGTCACTTCTTTCAGTGCCATTGTCACATCAAACGGTCGCTAGATGAACTTTGTAAGGCTAGGATTACCTGTGTGTGTTTTCTGTACTTTTTATTTTATTTTTCTTTTGTCTACCCTCTTACTTTATTTTTTTCTCCTCTTTTTCTTTTTCACATTTATTTCACATTTTTTTCTTCCTTCCTTCAAATATATTTCTTATCTATGCAAAATCTTTGAATAAAAACTTTTAAAACCAGAGAATATAAAAAGATCTGGAAAATTTCTTTGCCTCACTGTATTGGATGTGCAAACTCCAGACAGCTTATTGGATAAGAGGAGTTCCTGGGCTTTGAACTATGTGAATGCTTGCTAATCTCCTGCCTCAGGCTGCAATTCTTGGACCAAGCTCAAGCAGGCTGGCTTGCAAAAGCTTTGCTTGCGGCCTCCTGAGTTAATTACATTCTCCCTGTGTGTGAGCTTGATTTCTCTTTATGTACACTCATCCAATTCATCCTTCTTGGGGGCCAATCTGCCAAATGCCCCTATGAGCATGCTGGCAGAATAGAAATCTAGTTCTCTTTAGCTATGATCACACAAGCAATTGAGATACTTCTTGATGGGCCATTTCCTTTCTGTTTTTTCCCCCCTCTTTGATGGGATTACATATGTGGCATTTTGTGTGTGTGAATAACCTCACTTTCTTTAGAAGAGTAAACATTCCTCAAAGTCCACAGATGCTAATTACCTTTCTGAAAATACTTCCAGTTAGCTCAGCATTCACAGGGCTGGCAGTGTGGGACAGGTTTAGGTAGCTGGATCCATCTCTGCCTTTTTCCTGCTCTCCAATTCCCTTCTCCAATCCCCATAGCAAGAAAGAAAATAGACCAAAAATATGGATATCTGAAACCTTAAAGTCTGAAATCTGATGGATTACTCTCTAATCTCAGGATTTATAAATAGCATGACTCTCACTAGAAGAGTCAAGGGGTTGTCATTGTGCAGTTGAGTCTTACTCAGCCCTGTTCCCCATGTTGGATTCTAACACCAGATTCCAGTTTAAATTATCAAGAAGAATATTTTTTTCCCTAGGTTACATTCATTTTTCTACCAGCGCCCTTTCAAAATATGCTGCTTTGGAAAATAATTTGAAAATCAAACAAAAACATTTCTATACCTTCAAATCTATTGTAAGCATATTTTATTGGACATCAATTAGAATTCAGTAAGTGTACAATTTCAGATTGTATATGGTAGAGCATAAGGCCAGCTAAATGTCATTTATTTCAGACTAAAGTAGAACAAAGTGGAAAAATTATTTTTTGTGATTTTGAAATTATACTATAGTTCTGTATATTGTCTTTTGTGCACCCACATTACTCTGCAGTCACATATTCAATTTGCGATTAAGTATTATTCCAAGATCTTTTTCATAAGTAATATTCTATATGAGGTAAAGTCACATTCTATTCCTATGTATTTAATATTTATTTCTTAAGTGGATTTTGCATTTGTCTGATACATTACTTGCTGCTGCAGTTTTTTTCTTTTTCCCTTTTTATACATTCCAAATAGCTTATCCAATCTTAAACCATCTGCAGATTTAATAAGTGTTTCTCTATTTCTAATCCAAGTCATTAATAAGTGTTGATTTCCCTCCCAGTTTGATTAACACTTTGGGGGTATGACTCCACTTAATTATCATGTTTAACTAGCTTTCTAATTAGCATATCAGAGAGTACTTTTTGAAAACAAGATATATTATGTTTAGTGTATTCTTCCTACAATCTATTATGGAATTTACCTGATCACATACTGAAATAAGAATGTATTTTCTTAATTACTCTTGACAAGCCCATGCCATCATATATTCACCTCTTTATGATCTGCTATCATGGATATTGATGTCCAACTGGCAGCTTTCTAATTCCCTGGGTCTTCCTTCTGTCCCATATTGAAGACATTAGTTATCTTCTACTGATCTGGCTCTTCACCAGTTCCTTAAAAATTATCAAAGATAATACATAAGAGCCTGATCAGACCATCATATAAATCCTTATTATTTTAGGAAACAATTCATTTGCTTCTGAAGATTTCAACTTGTTCAAAGTGTTCTAAGGAAAATGGATATAATTGGATTTCCAAACAGAAATAGGCATTTTTATTATATAGTACACCTCTCCATATCTTTTATCTATTCCTTTTGAACAAATAGAATCCTTCAGTTGCTATATTCTAATCATGAAATCATCCCATCAGGCCTCTATAATAGCCATTAAATAATATTTACTATTGCCTTTCTGTAGTACTATAAGAAATCAATCTCATCTTGTTTATTCTGTTTTCTTAGCATTATTGTATGGCTAATGAAGGACATTGACTTTGTAAACCAATGTGATTCCTATGAGTGATTTAAGAGGTCCCCTATCAGCAGCAATATACCTGCACTCTATGGTGCAGAAGTCTTTATCAAAAATCCTTAATTCAGGATTTTTATTTCTATTCTATTCTATCAGGATTCAGTTTACATTCCTCCTTATGAACCTGGTCATCCTTTTAACAAACACATTCCTGTCTGTTCTGACCCACACCCTTTTCCAACAAATCAAACACAATCCAAAAGGAACAGAAACCTTGTAATGCTTTTACAAAATAATTAGCTGTGATAAGCACAAGCCTTGCCAAACTGTGCAAGTCTTGCCAAAAGATAACAGACAAGAAATGATTTGCAATACAAGAATCTTCAAATACAAACTTGGGATACTGGAATGTCTATGAGGCTGGAGTTTCAAAATGTTTTTGCCTTCTGCAAAGTACATTCGTTTCACAGCTGGCTTTTATCTTCTTGAAGGAAGGGCCATTACCTTGCATCCTTAATCCCAAATCACCCATTCTGTCATAGCTGCTCTTTCCTCCGCACAATCTTGCGCGCACGTGTACTTAGCACAGGCGACTCAGGAATAAGGCTCCTCGGGAACCTCCTCATCACTGCTGCCAGCCCCCACAATCTCTGAAGGCAGCAGTCCACTCCCTAATAGTCCTGGCCCCTCATCTGAGTCCTCGCTCTCCTCAGCCGTCTGCACCTGCTGCCAGCTAACCACAACAATGTCATCTTTTTGATTGACAATCCATTGTTCAGTAATCTAGGCCATGATCCAAAAATCCATCCTGTATCATTGGATTATTATATTGAGATTCCTATAATATATATAAAATATAGTTTTTTAGGCCAGGCTAGCATATTGCTAGATCTCTCTGTTACACTTCTAGAACTGAATGCATCTTAGAAAACACTTGGAGACTCTTCCCTTGCTGCTTAGAATGCAACAAAATATTTTTATTGACAGACAAGTTATTTTTCAGAGGAGTTTAGCTACAGTTATTTAACTGCTTATTGAAGAAAGCTTTTGAGAAACCTCAGAGTTCCCTGGTTCACAACATAAAAACTATGGGTATACCTTTGCATGTGATTTTCTTTACTGAATTGTATAAATCTATCTGAAGAGATTTACACAAAGACCATTATTAAGTTTAATTTTTAATCTAATGTATTCAATTTAGATGATACCCAACTCTGGAAGATGTTGATATGACATTCTCGATCTCCACTCATCCCAGAGTGTATTTGTAACGTTTTCCATTTGTCATATTTTCCAATATTGTTTTTTTTATTATTGTGCCTATGAGCCTCTGGTCCCTTATGCAAAAACAAAAAAGCAAAAGAAATCCTTCATTACAAGGTAGTCCTCGCTTTACAACAGTTCATTTAAGTGACTATTCAAAGTTACAATGGCACTGAAAAATGTGACTTATGACCCATTTTTCACACTTATGACCATCGCAGCATCCCCAGGGTCATGTAATTTACACTCGGATGTGTAACAACTGGTTCATATTTATGACGGTTGCCGTATCTTGAGGTTATGTGATCTCCTTTTTGAGACCACCTGACAAGCAAAATCAATGGGGAAGCCAGATTGACTTGATAACTGCGGTCCTAACTTAACAACTGCCGTGATTCACGTAACAACTATGGCAAAGAAAAGTTGTAAAATGGGAGAAAACTCACTTAACAAATGTTTCACTTTGCAACATAAATTTTGGGCTTGCTTGTGGTCGTAACTAAAAGACTACCTGTATCTTTATTTGGAAGGAGGATGGGATTCCTTTTAAAAACAATAGTGAACTCTTAAGATTTTTCTTGAGATCTGCTGTAGGAAGATAACATATTCATTCTTTTCTTTTCTTTTTTCTTCAGTCATATTGTTGATGGAAAAGGAAGTTTCTTAGAAATAAACTTTTATGTGTTTCTTTGAAATTTATTTCCAAACATGCATATTTAAATTGTAACAGGAACAGAAGCATGGTTTATCCAGGGCTCTAACACTGTCTAAAATATAGCTAGAGATATGTATCTTCATTGCAAGACCAGGGATAATTAAGGCAATAAGTATGATGACAGTCGATTTGCTGTAGACACCTATCATTAGTTGCCACTGATCAACATTTTATTGAAACAAGTAATAATCTTTGGAACTATGGAGAAATTGCTTGTCTACCTTTCTTTTGTGACATGGCCTTAACCCATGGGGAAATTACTTTTTATATTCTGTGCACAGGGCATAGCAAAAAGCGAATCTCTTTATGCAAAACATCTGAGTCTTTCGGTAAGAGCCCTGCAAAAGCTTCCATTTAAACCCAGCTAATTATGACTAGCAACCTGTGCCATAAATTAAAGCTTACAATGAACTCATGACCAGTCAAAGTCTGTAATGTTTACAAGCCAGAAGGACATGGAGAAAAACAGCAAGGACCAGCCCTTTAATATTCCATTGGCCTAGCTGTCAAAATTATTAATTAAATTTTATCTCCTCTCCTGCATGCTTGAGTGCCACCAATAAGAATCTTCAGATGAGAGGACCCCATACGTAGGAATAATTGGGTGCTTATCATAGACCAACCGGTCTTTTAATATGATGTTTTGGTTGGCAGCTATCAAAATGTACTGATGGATTATATCAGGTTTCTTTAAAAATACTAAACTGAGATATATATATAAGTAGAGAAGTCCTTGGATTTTAGATCTTTAGATAAAGAAGATAACTGGGTATTGATAGAATATGGACTAATGAATGTATCTACCAGTACCTTTAGGGGAAAAGAACCCCAGTGAGTGTATCTCATAAATCCCTTATGGAAAATATTATGAGGGAGAAGCATTTTTGTAGAGAATAAGTAGATTAAAGAAACTCTTCTCTTCTTCTCTTAGCTTTTAAAAACAATTTTGGTTTAGTTTACCACTGTTTCTCGGGTCAGTCCCAAATGCTGTAAAAAGACTTCTCATTCTTCTCTCACCAAGAGCTTTATTAGTTAATATGTGAGGCTTTTTTTTTTCTTTTTAGACATCATATTTGTCATTCTGACTTCCAAACCCTGTTCTGCCGTTCAGTTCATCCTGTGTGTTGGGCATGCAACTTTGCATACAGATTACCTGACACAGGATGCACAAGATAGCTCTGTGTTGTACTAATAGAAATATCAAAAGCTAGGTCAGGTTAGAGAACAGTAATAGCTACAGGCCCTCTCTTATGAGAAAGATGAGAAGCACTGCAATGCTGTTTGATGCAGTAATTTTTACCATACCAAGCTAACTTGCATTATTTGATCCATCAAATTGAACACAGCCAGTCAATTGCATATGGTGGCACACCAGCGGAATGGAACAAAATATCTAAAGGTTTATTAGACCATGCCAGTTTTAAGCATTTTGTTCCGTTGAAAACTTCAAAAACTAAGGCTACAGTACTGTATCTGGGTTGTTCAGAAACTAGATAACAGCAAAGAGGCACAAGAACATCTCTGTTTTGGCTGCCATTTTGTGATTGTCTGGATCTGGGCCATGTAAATATGGTAGCTATAAATAAATTGATTTTCATAAATCTGCGAGTCACAAAAAGTATTTGGCTTGATGACTCATAAGGGGAAATTATGTATAATTTAGATATAGGCTTTGGCACAGGTCTGATTTTTTACTTAATGAGTTTTAAGAAAGTTCACCTATAAGTTATCATTTCTGTTTTCATACGGTTGTAAACCGTGTAGAGTCACCATGAGTTGGGCTGCCATATACATTTTCATGCTAAGTAAACATACAGAACAGAACAGAATAACAGATTTGGAAGGGATCTTGGAGGTATTCTAGTCCAACTCCTGCTCAAGCGGGAGACCCTATATTATTGTGATATATATATACATACATGTTTATATGTCCCTGTATTATATATAGAAATAACTCAAGGCAGCAAACATACCTAATAGAGATCCAAACTTGCTTTCTCTGGCCCAGCAAAGCAGTTCCCTTGACTTTGTGAAAGGGAACTACTGCATTGGGCCAAAGAAAGGAAACTCAGATCCAAGAAAGGAAAGAAAAAGGAAGAAGATGGAGAAAGCAAGCTCAGATAAGATTATAGAAAGGAAAGAAAAAGGAAGAAGAAAGACACAGGAAGCTCAGATCAGATTAGAGGCCTTCAGGCTAAAACATATGAAGAACAGTTACTAAAACATATGAAGAACAGATAGCTCGCCATAGCCAACTTGCCACAGGACAACTTGCTATGGGACAATTCAATAAATCAATGGGATGGGGTGGGGTGGGGTGGAATGGGATAGGATAGGATAGGATAGGATAGGATAGGATAGGATAGGATAGGATGGAGAGTGATCTGTGCCTCAGAATGTTAAAAAGATAACAGTTGAAAAGTGATTGTGTTCAAAGTTTTCCCTTATATTAAATCAGAAATTATGGGAATTGCAGACCCACAACAACTGGAATAGTTTACATTTCTTTATCCTTTAAGCTCAAGATTACCTTATTTTCTTCTTTCCAATCATTCTGCAAAAACTGCAGTGCCACACTGTAACTGTCTGAAAAGAGATTTGAATTTAGTATATGAATATGGCATTGGCTTTCAGAATATTTTTGCCCACTGAAACTTGGGCAAGAATCCATAAAATCATTATAGTTATTTTGTTCTCAACAGCCTTTTTTTGTTTAAATATAACGTATCTTTTTGTCCTGTTTGGTATAGCAGACTCCTTTTCAAAAGAGAACTTGCACAGCATTGTGAATAATATACAAAGGGAGGTGAATAAAAGGTATTTCTATTACAGTGTGAAGATTTTAAATATTAATGCTTTGTGTTTTGAGGAGGCTTATTTCTGAGGTTGTTTGATTTTTTTAAAAAAAGCATAAAAACAAGTCAATGAATATGAATAATGTAGATGCTAGTGCAAGCTCATCATGAGTTTAAATAACTTACTGGATCATGCCAGAAATTGCAACTTTGTCTTGTTGTATGGATATGTTCTCCATAGTTGCTGCTGTTTGTTCTACCTAAAGTCTTGTCCAATGCTTGTGAGAACAGGAAGAAGCTACTCAATATTTTGAATTAGCCCATGTGGTCACATTAAATACACCATAAAAATAACTTACAGCAATATATACCAAAACACTTCGTTGTTTATTTCAGATAAAACACCGTATTAATGAGAAAACAGAAGCACTTGAACTGGAGAAGCTTTCTGTAACCCTTTTATTAATCATGATTAAGTGTCCTAGGGTTGCTTATATGGGGGGAATTGCCCAAAATATTGTATTTTCTGGCAACAAAAACAGTTGATCTATTCTGACATTTGCAGTCTCTGAAAAGTCACAGTGATGGAGACATGAATTATTGGGAAGGACAAGAGTGATCTCTGCTTTCAGTCTAGCTAGGTTATAAAAGGTCAATTTATTCAGTTTCTGACCCAGTGAACCAGGTCCTTTTAACATTGCTGCATTTTGGAAGTAGTAACAGAAAGCTTAATATCACAAAAAAAAACTCCCTTGTCTCCATTGAGAATTAACAGAGTGATCTACCAGTAATCGTACATCCATTATTTTAATAGCTGTAAAGAGGATCGTGGTGGCCAGGAAATTGCTGCAAGAATGAAGCTTGAATCAAAAGTAGAGCTTGAATAGATTAGATTAGATTAGATCAGGAATGTCAAACTTGATTTAATTGAGGGCTGCATCAGGGTTGTGTTTGACCTTGGCAGCTGGACTGGGCGTGGCCAGCTTGATGTCACTTGTGTCGGGGCACGGCAAAACAGGCTCCTAAGCTCCTGGCTGCCTCCTGCAGCCCTCTGCCAGCAAAAACGAAGCTCCATTTTTGCTGGGAGAGGGCTGCAGGAGGCCATCGCAGCTGAAAACAGGGTATGGCTCTGTTTTTGCTGGCAGAAGCACCACAGGCCGGTCCTTTGCTGTTTCCAGGGCAGCTTCACGGGCCAGATCTAAGCACCCCTCAGGCTGGATCTGGCCACCGGACTTTGAGTTTGACACCCCTCAATTAGATTAACAGAGTTGGAAGGGACCTTGTAGGTCATCAAGTACAACTCCTTGCCCAAGCAGGAGACCTTACACCATTTCTGACAAATGAGCTGCCATAAGCAGACCTTTGGTTCTAGTAGAGTCCTCCCACTTTCTACAGATGTTGAAAAAGCTGCTAGGGATCAGAATCAGATGGTGTGTAAAAACCATCATAAAGATATTTACAATAGTATCCTTTCCAATGGGGAAGGTTCCATGTTTGGTTTTGTACTAGGATCCTTTATTCCAGTTCCTTGGGCATTAAGGTGGGAGCTGATAGAACTGTAATCCAAAATATCTGGAAGGTTCAGGTTGGGAACCTACGTTATAGTTTGGCTGGATGACCTTAAAAGCCAAACAAGACTTTTAAACAGCCTGAGAAGCTACAGAGATCTGTATGATATGGAATGAAATAATGGGTCACTATGAATGTTTTAAAACAATTATTGTAACACATTAATTGTGCATAAGGGGCGTGCATAAGCACACCAACGTGCCTACCGTCCCTGTCCTATTGTTTCTCTATTCTTTTATTTTTCTTATATATACCCATTTCATGTATTCACAACTATGTATACAATTATACTTATTATCTTGGAAACAATTGACAAATCAAATAAATAAATAAATAAATAAATAAATAAATTGATTTAGTAAGGATTTGCTAGACTTCATGATTCCCCCCCAAAAAAAACCCCACCTTTGGCAGAGTCTCTTTGGGTGGGTACTTTCCCCACACCACATACATGCAAATAAAGTATCTGAAATGTTTCAATGGATCAGAATTGTTCATTTAAGCCAATTAAGGGAATGAGCTATATTATAAAACTCAATATTGAGTTTTCAACATTGGGCTTTCCTGAAACTCCCCTTTCCTAGGCCAGAGTTATCAATACAGAAAAAAACAAAATGGCATTAATATTGGAGGCAGTGTGAAGAAAATGGTAATGGCAAAGTGAGCAAATGAAATTCTGGCCTCAGGCCAGTCTTTAAAAGCCCCTGTTCTGTACAAATGTGGAAGATTACTGGCAGCACATTCTGCAGATAATAGCTCAATTTGTTTACCATGGCTATTTTTGCACTACATAACCTATAGTAAAATCCCAAGGTTTGTGTGTGTGCGTGTGTGTGTGTTTCATCCCTTCATCCCTTTTATCACTTTAGCTGAAGTGAGTTGATTAGTACTTTTATGTCAATCTTTTATACATGGTTATTTTTCCTCACTGCAAAAGGATGCAGTCATGTATGAATCCATGGAATGTGATAGATTTCTATTCTTCATTGCGCTACTCTCTCACCTCAACAATGATTATTTTGGTAGAGCCACACACTTAATTTACAGCACATCTGTCACTTTCCTCTGTTAAAGGGGTAGCAGCCAATTCAATAGTAAGCTTTAGATGGTCTTTCCAGTTCCAAGGTGCCTTTCTTAAGGAATGCTGAGCTAGTGTGATTTGACTCTGGATTCTGAATTGGCTTGAATACAGAATAACAGAATTGGAAGGAACCTTGAAGTTCTTCTAGTCCAACCCCCTGCTTAGGGAGGAAAGCCGATTGCAGACAAACAGTTGTCCAATCTCTTCTTAAAATCTTCCAGTGATGGAGCACAACTTCTGGAGGCAAGTCGTTCCACTGATCAATTGTTGTAACTGTCAAGAAATTTCTCTTTAGGTCTAGGTTGCTTCTCTCCTTGATTATGTTGTTTGTCAGTGGAACCGTCCTGGAGACTCTGCAGCAAGCATCTGCTAATGAGTATTTGCACAGCCCGGCTTGACCGTAACTCAACACAACAGTGTAGGCTAAGCCAAACCTTTCTTTAGCTGTTGAGAAGCTGATGCTGACAGTTCACACCTGTCCCTGTTTTGTTTATAACATTGTTCTGTTAAAGCTTGAAGCAAAGAACAGTATATAGAGTTGCTCACCAAGCAGATGGCTTTAAACAGATCACTGGAATTAAGAGTGAAATAGAATATGACAGGTAGGCGGGTGGCATCCATGCCTGGCTCTGCTAACCTTTAACACAATCCAGTCATATTAGCCCCATTGAAATTATAAGCAGAGCTTCTGTGGGCACCTGACAATTAAGTACCAATCCTAGAATACAAATAGCAGAACAAATAGACCCACAAGCCTTTGTGCCGTTTGGAATCCCTCTCATCAGTGTAGTAATACGTTAATCCTTTGCTGTGATTTAAAAATTCCATCAGAAGAGAGTAAGGATTTTGGTTCTGGGGTTTACTTTGGTAAAACATTACTGGATTAATTTTATCTTTGCTATTACAGGCATAATTCAGGAGTTAGTACACTCTATTTCTTAAAATAGGGATTTCTTTAAAAAAATAATAACTCTTGGTGCTTTTCCAGAAGGAAGTTCAAAATCAGCTTCTTGCATGCATACCATTGATATTTGTAAAGCAACAGCAGCATGTTTATTTGAATGTACTTTAAGAATCCCATATACTTGTACCTTGGTTTCTTTAGGTTATACCCATGCTGTCTTTTATTAAATATGTTTTAGTCAGACCCAGATTTACCATGAACTCACTTTCTGTTTAGAACTCTGTTTTCTGTTCAAAAGTCCTGAGAAAATCATATTCATCAAGTGTTCCTCTATCTCCTTTTGGAACTGCCCATCTCCTGTGCAGAAGAACTCTGGTCAGTGTATAATAAAATAGTAAAACATAGAAACAATATATAAAAGTTAAAATGTAAAAAGGGAAAGGATGATTGAAAATATGAAATCATTGAAACCACCATCTGAATAAATTTAAAGGTCACTTGTTTGACCCAAGCATTGCAATAATATATTTCTCCTTCTATTTTCTAGTTAGGATTGTTCCATGCTGTCCATTTATCCTGTGATTTAGGATCAAAATGTAACAGCTACTGTTGATGAAATATGCCCATCAGTTTTCAGACTGGCAGTGAGGGTTCCTGTTTAAATATTTAAAACTTGCCAAGATTTCAGAGTTGTTACACAATTACTCTCCAAGCAGGCCCAAAGAGGAAAGCATTCATTAAAAGGTGGGGAATATAGATTTTAATATAAAAACCTAAAGACACATTTGAAAATCTGATAGATTAAAGCTGTAATCATTGTAAAATAACTTCAGTTCAGCTCTTGATTTGTGTCCTGCCTTTATTGTTTTTATAAATAACTCAAGACAGCAAATGTACCAAATACTCCTTTCTCCTCCTATTTTCCCCACAACTACCACCCTGTGAAAATGAGTTCGGCTGAGACAGAATAACTGGCCCAAAACCACTTAGCCTCCTTTCATGGCTATAGCAGAGCTAAAACTTAGTGTCTCCTGCTTTCTAGACTGGTGCCTTAACCACTAGACCAAACAGGCTTGTATTAATTCTAAACCATAGAGAATATTTTTTCACATGCTGATCAAACTGTTCTAGATTACATTTTTTAGAATTTATTCTGCTTTTAGTGGATCAACTCATTTAAAAATTAGACAATTCTTGATGATATCTGAATATTTCTCTTTTAAAGGATTCTTTTTGGTGAACTATATTAAGAAGAAAGTCTGTTGGGAGAGAAGTTAGATAAATTAGGGATGCACCAATATGTTAGTTCTTGGGAATATATTTAAGGTATAAAAGAATCGTTGCTTTTACCTCAGCAAAAAGGAGGTTCAGAAACTCTTAATTTTATGCAGGTTGTTCAAGATTCACTTTTGTTATATGCCAGAATCCCCAGAGACAAATCATATCAAGCATTTACAGAAAAAAAAATACTTAAACTACAGTCAGACCAATTTGAATGCTCTTTGAAATGTGTTAATCAGCACTCCTGGGAATCAGGAGAGCTGGGAAGTTGTTGGCTTATCACTTAAAACAGAAGAACAATGAAAGTTTTATCTGGAATTCAGCTTAATAATAGTTATTTACTGAGACAGCATTGATTTTTAATCAGTTTTATTATTTTTCTGCTCATTTATAAGGATTAGGAACCATTTTAACTGAACAATAAATTACCAATTTCCTGGAAGTTAATGAAATGGAAGACCTTTCACAGGCAAAGAAAAATAAACTCATAACCTGAGTTTACAAAGGAACTTCAATAGATGAATCCAGGGACAGTACCAAGGCAGATGTCTCTCTAAGACAACTTCATAGAACCTACAATGTTAAAAAGTAATAATTTAATCTATATTTCCTCTATCATTTAATGAGATTTATATTACAGTCATATTGAAGTCCAAGAAAGACCCTCCTTGCAAATTATAGACCAAATATTTTTTTGCTTACTGTGGATGTGAAAATCTTGACTGTAACACTAATTAGAAAGTTATAGAAAGTAATAGAAATTATAACGTTCACATCTGAGTTTGGGTTTATTAAAAATAGACAAGCAACTAACCACATTTCCCTGGTGGTTGATATTTTGAATATCATGGCTGATAAATTATAAATCAGTTCTAAAAAAGACTTTTAATATGATTCAGATTGAATTTATGAAGTGCATTTGAAGAAGAGATTATTTCCATCATTGGATTTCAATTTGGTATTTGCCTTCAGATACTGAAGTTAAATGGAATTATTACAAGTGGAATAATTTCTCAGCCTTATAAATTGTGATACCATTTGTCAAGGATCCTTCTTGTCTTCTCTAGTCTTTAGCTCTGTTTTTTATATTTCTTTTTTGAAATAGCTCATAGTATGTTGAATTAAATACCTCTAAATATACAGATGCAATTTTGGTAAACATAACTTAATGGTTAAAGCTTCCATTAAGTCTCTGGTGTAAAATTAATGCTGTTAAAATTAATGTTACATTTGAAAGTGATGTATCTTTTAAGAAGGATTCCAGTGTTAATTTCCGCTAAGTATTTTATTCAGATTGGTAAGTTAATGAGAACATTTTTAACTGTGTCCATTAAAAAGAATATATATATTTCAGATGGGATGGGAAGACTTGAATCTATCATAGGGGGAGAAGAAACTGCAGCCATTGTTCTTCAAAGCATATACAAAGTATCTGACTACAGGCAAGTCTAATAAAAAAGAATTTTTTTTTAAAGGCCAATCTTAGTTAAGCCAGCCAATAAAATAAATAAATTTGCAGGTTGCAAATGACAGTAGAGCTTTTGGGTATGTACATGCAATTTGATGCAGTGTGGCTTGAGAAAAAGTAATTAAAAATAAAGGTAAAGGATTCCCTTGTTTAGTTGTTTCCTATCTAGGCAGTGGTGCTCATCTCCGTTTCTTAGCCAAGGGAGCCAGTGTTGTCCCAAGACATTTCTGTGGTCATGTGGCCAACTCTCTTCATACTCTACATAAACGACCTCTGTGATCATATCAAGAGCAATTGCGTTCTCTTCGCTGATGATGTAAAGCTGTTCAATACCACAGACAATACTGCTGCCCTACAAAAAGATCTTGACTATGTATCTGAATGGTCAAACAAATGGCAACTTCAAATCTCAACAAATAAATGCTCTGTCTTACATATTGGCAAAAAAAAAAATCAGAAAATAAAATACAAGCTGAATAGTCAAGAACTTGTTGATGACCCAAGCTCTGTAAAGGACCTTGGAATACTCACCTCTAATGATCTAAGTGCTAGAGCCCACTGCAACTACATAGCCAAAAAGGCATTAAGAGTTGTTAACCTAATCCTACGTAGCTTTTTCTCTGGTAATATCACACTACTAACCAGAGCATACAAAACATTTGCTAGACCAATACTCGAATACAGTTCATCAGTCTGGAACCCACATTACGTATCTGATATTAGCACAATAGAGAAAGTCCAGAAATATTTCACAAGAAGAGTTCTCCACTCCTCTACTCGTTGTAGAATACCTTATGCCACCAGACTTGAAATTCTAGAACTAGAAAACCTTGAATTACGCCGTCTTCGGTCTGACTTAAGCATGGTATATAAAATCATACATTGCAATGTCCTACCTGTCAGTGAATACTTCAGCTTCAACCATAACAACACAAGAGCACACAATAGATACAAACTCAAAGTAAACCGCACCAAACTTGTTTGCAGGAAATACGACTTCAGCAATAGAGTGGTCAATGTCTGGAATACTCTACCCGACTCTGTAGTTTCTTCCCCAAACCCCAAAAACTTTAACTGTCTACTTAGACTGTCTACTATTGACCTCACCCCTTTCCTAAGAGGTCTGTAGGGGGCGTGCATAAGCGCACCAACGTGCCTACCGTCCCTGTCCTATTGTTTCTCTTATTCTTTTATTTTTCTTATATGTACCCATTTCATGTATTCACAACTATGTATACACTTATACTTATTATCTTGTAAACAATTGGCAAATCAAATCAAATAAATAAATAAATAAATGATTAAAAGCCGAGGCACATGGAATGCTGTTAGCTTCTCATCAAAGTGGTACCTATTTATCTACTTGCATTTCCATGCTTTTGAACTGCTAGGTGAGTGGGAATTGAGGCAAGTAATGGGAGCTCACACTGTCACACGGTGGTCGGGTCTTGAACTGGACTGTCAGTTTTTCAGTTGACAAACTCAACTTCTTTAACTGCTGAGCCATTGTGCCTCCAGATGGATATTTGATTGATATTACAGAAAATAACGGTATCCTTATAAATACAAGACAATTTCACTTATTCTGTAACTTTATGTTTTTATATACCATTCCTTCTGATAACTAGGGGAATACTGACTATGAAAAGTGGATTATGCATCTTTTACTGTAGCTTTTACTTTGTATGCTGATGTTCACGTTTGTGCATAATTTAATTCAGGTGTTCTTTAAATTATTCATGCTACACACAGTCAACAGTGGTCCTGTGTTGAATAGCGATTGGTAAAGTTCCTTTCCAGTTATATTTATGCAAACATTGCATGACTGTGTGTTCATGTGACAGAGTGCTAGCAGGAGAACTCTTGTGCATATCTCAGGTAGTTGACATAAATCCTTGGTTCTCATATTTACATGGATGCCTTTACATACAACAATCCTTTTGTATAGAGAAGACAGGGAAAGGCTAACATTAAACATGCAACTGTTCAATGCCAGCCCATTTTTTGGTGTTGATGTTCAGGAAGGTGATTTTAATAACACCTGAATTTCTGTGAAGTGATCACATGTTTTGTACACGTTATGGTGTGCACATTTCTTCATATCAATAAAATGATTAGTGTCAATTACATCAAAAACATTTTTTTATTTAACTTTAGTTTAATTTTTTAAAATTGAATTTTCATAACTGCCCATAGAAATAGATAATGAAGATTCATCCATTCATTCCACCAAAGAGCCCATTTGATGTACTTGTGAAGGGGCTGGCTTAGAAACTAGGAGACTGTGAGTTCTAGGCCTTCCTTAAAAACTGATTGGGTGACTTTGGGCCAATCGCTTTTGTTCAATCCAGCCCATCTCACCAAATAGTTGTTGTGAGGAAAATAGTAGGTAGAGTTATTAGGTATCCTTGTCACCTTTAGTTGACCAAATATTTTTTTAAAGGCTGGATAAAACATTATTTTATGGCTGCACAGTCACCCAGATGTTTAGACTAGATTTGGCATTTTTATCTACAGTATCCACCTAAGTATTGTAAATGTTCTCTTTCTCCGTAGAACTGCTGCGAGCATCCAGAGAGTGGGAGGTGCTTCAGTCCTTCCTTCTCACAGGCTGAGTTATAATTGAAGAACGCTCCTCCTTCCTCCACGTGGCTCCTCCATGCGTTCTCCCAGTTTTCACTCAGCCTTGAGACAGCAGACAGCGATCTCTTGTTCCTTGGCCGTTTTCAGAGTTTTTGCTTCTAAGTGTTCAGGTTTGCCTTTATTCCTTTCCTCCTTGTCCCTGCGTTGATAGTGTGCTCTTAAATTTAATTGGTGAGGCGTTTTTTTTTGCCTGTAGGAAGGGGTTTAAGGGCTCGGAGCTTTACTGCCGCCCCCCACCCCTCTTCTCTTTCTCTGCATTTCCGAGCGTGCCTTTATCCAGCCGCTTGTCTCCGTGCCTTGATTTATTGCACTATTATCATTCCTCCCTAGAACGCTTTAGAGGAAGCAACGCTTTCTCTCCCAGCCCTGGTTTTTCGTTGTTCCTGATTGCCTGGTAAGCGAATAGGGCTGGTGCGCCTCTGATTGCCTCGCGTCGTGCCGGGCGGCCATTTTGGAACCGCCTCGTGGCCGCGCCATTTTGTTTATTTTAAATAATATTTTTCCTGGCTGTGTGTAATTTTTGTTTTTGGATTTAAGCTGTGTGGATTGAGGCCCTAAGCGGGACCGTCAGCGCGTGGAGCCCCCTTTTTTATTGGAGGACACTGTGGTTCCGGCCCTGCTGTCTTTCCTTTAGAGGTTTTTTTCTTGTTGGCTTTTTCTGTCTGTATCAATCAGCTTGTTCAGAGGCGCGGACACGTACTTCCCATTGTGTTGGGAGGCTGCCTAAAGAGGCCTACCTATTATACTTATTTTGCTTCCCTTATTTTTTGGCCTCTGCGTTCATTCGGCTCCTTCAGCTCTCTTTCCCACCACCCTCGCATTAAGGCCTTTTTAAAAGGGGCTTCTAATTTGCGCCCGCCGGTAGTGCATAGATATCCAACATGGGACCTTAACAAAGTTCTCCTGGCCTTGACTAGGCCTCCCTTTGAACCTCTCAGGGAGGTACCACTCCAGTTTCTCACCTTTAAGGTGGTCTTTCTTGTAGCGATCACCTCAGCTAGAAGGATATCTGAACTTGCAGCTCTATCCGTGAGGAAGGACTTGTGCATTTTTCATTCTGATCGAGTTGTCTTGAGACCAGACCCCTCCTTTTACCAAAAATCAATTCTGCTTTTCACAGGGCGCAGGAGTTGGTCCTACCTAATTTTTGTCCAAAGCCTCTGCATGATAGGGAGAGGCAATGGCACACCCTCGATGTTCGAAGGGCGTTGCGTATTTACATATGTCGCACGCAATCCATCAGGAGATCGGAGTCCCTGTTTTTGTCATTTCAGCCTAAAACGCTGGGTCAAAGGTACCACCATCCACGGTAGGCCGGTGGATTAGGCGACCATTTCCAAGGCCTATTCAGTTCAAGCTCTTCCAATCCCCAGTGGGATAACGGCTCATTCCACCAGGAGCGCAGCTACATCAATAGCTTGGCTACTCAAGCTTCGCTTCTTGACATTTGCCGGGCGGCCACTTGGGCCTCTCCGTCACCTTTCATACGCCACTATAAGATTGACACTTTCGCCGCTGAAGCGCCCTTTGGCAGGCGAGTCAGTCCTACAGCAAGTGGTTGGGGATCCTAAGGAGATTCCGATCCAGACGGAGTCCCGCCCGTGAGGACAAACATGCTTTGGTATGTCCCACTCTCTGGATGCTCGCAGCAGTTCTACGGAGAATGGGCGTTGGTTCTTACCTGATACGCCTCTTCTCGTGGAACTGCGTGAGCATCCAGCCCCACCCTTCTTGGTCCGTCTGGTAGGGAATTCTGTTTTTCGGCCAATGATCGTTATTGTATATACTTGAGTTGTTTACTAGTTCAGTTAGAGGATTGTGGTTGTCCTCTCGTCTTCGTGAAACTGGGAGAACGCATGGAGGAGCCACGTGGAGGAAGGAGGGCGTTCTTCAATTATAACTCAGCCTGTGAGAAGGAAGGACTGAAGCACCTCCCACTCTCTGGATGCTCTACGCAGTTCCACGAGAAGAGGCGTATCAGGTAAGAACCAACGCCCATTCTGTGCATCTTTGGAGGGGCTGTAATTGAGATTCCTTCCTTAAGTAGGAACTTTCTTTAAATACATTGAAATTGGCTAATTAAAAAACACCAAGCCTGTATTTTGAATTCGTTCTCATCCGTTGGGGGCAGGGGTAATGTTACTTGTGGATGCCCTTACAGTGAGATTAGCTGATGGAAGTTAGTACTCAAGAATGTGACATTTTTTTAACATGTCTTTCACTGCAGCCAACTTTTGTCACCGTCTCTTTCTCTTTCTACTTGAGATGCAGATTAAAAAATGAATCCTGCCATTTGGGACACTGAACTTTTGTTAGATAATGTATGGCAGGCAAATTGTATTGCCAAAAGTTACATATAACTTCCTCTTTTTTGCATTTTTGAAAATGCTTCAGCCTTGGCAGTCTTACTATTTTAAAAAGTTGCTCTTTCTGTCTTCAAAATAGGAAATAAAGTTCTGTCTTCAAAATCATTTATTTACATGGGCAATGACTCTTTATTGGGATCTAGCTTTGTTCCTGAAGTGCAGTCAAGATGAGTGGGAAGGTGTAACATAGATGCCATTTGTGAACATCTAACACAAGAGCTGTTTATAGGAACACAACACAAGAGCTGTTTATAGGAATAAAAATATATATTTTAGACAAGTATGTATAAGAAGCTGTGTGAGCGTCTCAGAGTTGTAGAAATTTTTTAATCTGATCAACAAATCCTTGGTCACGCATCTCGGTTGGTTAAGATGTCAAAAATATGGTTAATATTATATTAAGTTAGAAATAATCTGGCTAGAGTAAGAACTTTGCTACCACTTTTCAAAATGATCCATTGTACTTCAATAAACTGAAGGAGAAAAAAGCCTTACCATCAACTTTCAGGTTGTCCATTCATTTAAATCTAATCTTTGATGTGAACCCACTTTTACTGTGTTGGTGCAAAGAACCATGAATGAATATTGAATACAATTTTGCTTGCAGTTTTCAGTTCTCTTATTCATCAAGGAACTCTTGTACTATGTATTAATTATTAAATTAAGCCCTTAGCTAGCAATAGTAGCAAGATTTGAGATGTAAGAGAATAATATTTTTCCAGA
This sequence comes from Notechis scutatus, assembly GCF_049901735.1. NCBI lineage: Eukaryota > Metazoa > Chordata > Lepidosauria > Squamata > Elapidae > Notechis > Notechis scutatus. The sequence goes on along the minus strand of NC_142010.1, from coordinate 87,325,643 downwards.
ACCGTTTATTTTATCAGCTAATGTAATTTTCAGGCTAATCTGCCACTCTTCTCTTCCATTCAGACTATGTCCTTTGTAACAAGAAATATAGAGAAATTACCCTGATTTTATGACATGCAAGAGAGAATCTGTTGTTAACATTGAGTATTCAACAATGCCAAACCAGTTGAAAGTATATAGGGACTGGTTTAAGGAGCACGTTTAATTTTTCCCCAAGGTGTTTTATTTCCAGAACTGCTAAGAAAGGAAAAGATCGAAAGAGACCCGTTGCTATTTAAATTATCCTCAACTATTTGTGTGAAAATTAAGATGAGATTGATCAGAATCTCATAATTCAGGCAATTATCACATTTTTAAGAATGTGAAATATATTCTGTAGGACCTAAGAGAAAATGTAAATACTAACTAAATTTAACTTGTTAAGAGACTAGTAGCAAAGACAATTTTTAAAGGAACAGTTCCGGCTCCCTAAAAATTGGTTTTTGGGGGGTACCCTTTCAGAATCATTCTGTGGGTCTCATATGGCCTTTTATAGAAGAAAACCTAACAAATCCTTTTCTTCTCCATACTTGAGACAATTTTTCTAGATACCAAAGCAAAAAAGAGCAAAACTCAGGGAGCCTACAATGGATTTTTTAGTCCTGATCTGTTCCATCTTGTCTGTTCCAAGATATTCTGACACTGGACAGAAAATCTACTCTGGTTTAGTCATTCCTTTTTGCAATTTCACTCTTCATTCCCACCTAATTCTCAAATATTGGATCATATAATGGACTTCTCAAATAGTATCTCAATGATTTGAATGTGGTTTGCATACTGATAATAATGGGTTATGAAAGTCAACTAGATCAAGCTGACAGCACATGATTCCTTGCATGGGATTAGTGAGCAATGATTTTTTTTTAGTTTGTCTAACAACTTTGCCTCATTCCTTTTATAACAGTAACAACTGAGAAAGCTTTATGTTATGATTAAAATTTCATTCTTTAACACTAGCAGTGCCATTTTCAGTGAAGCTGTTTAATTCCTTTTCAGAAGGAATTTAATTAAATGCTCTCTGATTCTGAAAAAAGTATTCCAATAAATATAATAGTCTTTCATATATTTATTACAGTCTGTACTATAGCCTTTCCAGAAATACAGAGAACTAGCAATCTTCTGTTCCATGGGAGAGAAATGTGCATATGATCCATACACTGATATTATCTAAAAGTGGAGTGCAAATAAAACACTTTGGATTTGGCTCAGGGGTTGCTTGTTTGATTGATTTTTGGGATGCAGATCATTATTTTGAAGGATACTCACACTTCTCTCTCACCCCACACTTTTTTCTATGATGTGCAAATCAGTTTAAACATATAATACAGATCTACCAACATATTATAGCATGTTGCTTCTGAGCAGCAAAATTCATAGGCCCTTTTCTTGATACCCACCAAAATCTCTGAGGGATGATAGTTCAGTGTTTATTCTGTCAAGAATAATCCACACAATCAATGTATGGCTCAGTCCCATCTCCTGATTTCCAGGCTTTATAGCAAAACCAAATCTTTAAGTCATTACAGAAAGCCAAAAGATCAGGGCCAATTTGTGCTCTGGGAGATTATGTTCTAAATGCAGGTGGCTTTAGTGTCATTTGGTGGAGCCATAACAGAAAAAAAACTGTCTCCTCGGGCCTAGCCTGGGCACTTCCTAGCAAGCAGAACCCACAGCGTGTCTTTCTTGCTTGAACTAATGAGATGGGAGATGTAATTGGGGAGTTGTGAGCCTGCATTCAGTATGCCCGTAAATGTGGTTCCAACAGACTGGTGCAATTTATTTTCATATATAAAATATATACCAGTATAATTTATTTCTATAATTAATTTCAGAAGTATGCTTGACCATCTCCATCATAGATCATGCCTCTTTGCCTGACAATCAAGACACTTCTCTTTATATTTTATATCTCTGGCACGTTTTGATAATAGCCGAGCAAGAGCAAGTGTAACCTTGAGCCAGAAGAAAAGAAAATTTACTGTTTTTCCACAAAAAACGCCTGCAGGATAGGGAGAGAATCTAGAGGTCAACAGTGTGCTTTTTTTCCTTTTCTTATTAATGGTTTTTTTTTTTTAACTCTTAATAACATTATAGCAGGCTGAAATCTACCACAACAAATCTTTCCCTTTGCTTTATCTTCACACTGGAGACTAGATTTGTAATACAAGACTAAAAAGCTTAGGACTCTTTGGGAATGAGTTGGGAAAGCAGAAAATTAATATTAACTTCTGGAAAGATTCAGCACAAGGTTACCTTGGCCAAGTTGGAAGAAGACCCCAGAAAACCTTTTTTTTTTTTTTGTATATGTGTTTTCAGATCATTGTTGACAATTGACCGTTATTTGTTTATAGGAAAGATTGCTTTCGTTTCCAGCTCAAAATATGCAAGCTTTTAAATGATGTTAGATCAATAAGCAGCTTTGCCAGACCTTTCCAAATTTGCTGAATCTAGGAAGCAATATCATTCTCTCCTAAACCCTGCAAATAAATCATTCTTCAAAAAGCCATATCAAACACTTCCTGTTTGAAATGCACACTTTCTGTTTTAACAGCCCACAAATAAAAGGTCTTGGAAAAACCGTCACAGTTTAAAATTGATCCGTCTGTTAGCTGATATGCTACAAGTAAATTTTGCTTCCATTGGTAAGCAAAATATGCAGAGATATCTTAGTTTAGTTTGCAGAACTACTCTTGCTCTTAACCTTGACACAGACTTTGATAAAGCTGAAGGATCTTTCATCTTAGATCTTAGATGTAAAGGCATGAAATAAAGAGAAGGCAAACCTTATTGCAGTTCTGCTGCAGTGTGTCTGGATGGCTGAGAAAAAAATGTAATTTTCTCAGCAAGCTAAAGAGACCCTGTTGTGCAGAAAGGTGAGGTTTAATCCTTTCTTCCTCCTCCCCTTTTGGTTACTAATAAAAACCATTCCACAGGACCTCCCTGGCAGAAAAGCTGCTTTCATTGTCAGTAGAGGCTTGCCAATCAGGCTAGTGGGTAAAAGAGCAAAATTTTCCTCAGAATTCCTCAGCATTAAGCCTCCCTTCCCTACATATCATGATCTAGATCAGAGGTGTCAAACTCAATTCTTAGATCTGGCCCACAGGGCCAACCTGGAAACAGCAAAGGACCAGCCTGCGGTGCCTCTGCCAATGAAAACAGAGCTCGGGGGGGTGCATGCACCCCCTTGCACCCCATTTTCAACCACAACAGTCTCCTGCAGCCTTCTGTCAGCGAAAATGGAGCTCAGAGGGCCACACACAGCCTCCCCGCACTCCATTTTTGCTGGCAGAAGGCCAAAAACAAACTAAAAACAAAACAAAAGGAGAAATGTTTTCCCTTTTGCATCTGAGCATGCAAGAAGGGACAGGAAAGGAGAAAAGGAAAGAGGAAAGACAAAGAAAAAGAAGGAAAGATGGAAAGAGAGAAAGGAAGAAAAAAGAAGGAAAGAAGGAAAAGAAGGAGAATGAAGAGGGAAGGAAGGAAGGAAGGAAGGAAGGAAGGAAGGAAGGAAGGAAGGAAGGAAGGAAGGAAGGAAGGAAGGAAGGAAGGAAGGAAAGAAGTTGTTTATAATGAGAGTGAGGGAGGGTCTGAGGGAAGTCCTGCCTTAGCACTTGGCCACCACAGGTGCCCCCGAAAAATATATAAATATGATATCCAACATTGCCGCCTTTTAAAAATCTGTCTTGCTACTGAGCTGTATTGTAACATGACAGAAATGTGGCTGGTGAATCTTTGTTGAAACTGATGTTGGCACAGCTAGAGGAAATCTTGAATCATGATCTGGATGAAGATCATCTTTATTTATTTTATTTATTTATTTATTTATTTTGATTTTGATTTGTCAATCGCTTACAAGATAATAGGTATAAGTATATACATAGTTATGAATACATGAAATGGGTACATATAAGAAAAATAAAAGAAACAATAGGACAGGGACGGTAGGCATGTTGGTGCGCTTATGCATGCCCCCTACAGACCTCTTAGGAAAGGGGTGAGGTCAATAGTAGACAGTCTAAGGTTAAAGTTTTTGGGGTTTGGGGAAGAAACCACAGAGTCAGGTAGAGTATTCCAGACATTGACCACTCTGTTGCTGAAGTTGTATTTCCTGAAATCAAGTTTGGTGTGTTAACCTTGAGTTTGTATCTATTGTGTGCTCTTGTGTTGTTATGGTTGAAGCTGAAGTATTAATTGACAGGTAAGTCATTGCAATGTATGATTTTATATACCATACTTAGATCAGACCGAAGACGGTGTAATTCAAGGTTTTCTAGGTCTAGAATTTCAAGTCTGGTGGCATAAGGTATTCTAAAACGAGTAGAGGAGTGGAGAACTCTTCTTGTGAAATATTTCTGGACTTTCTCAATTGTGCTAATATCAGATATGTAATGTGGGTTCCAGACTGATGAGCTATATTCGAGTATTGGTCTAGCAAATGTTTTGTATGCTCCAGTTAGTAGTGTGAAATTACCAGGGAAAAAGCTACGTAGGATTAGGTTAACAACTCTTAATGCCTTTTTGGCTATGTAGTTACAGTGGGCTCTAGCACTTAGATCATTAGAGATGAGTATTCCAAGGTCCTTTACAGAGCTTGGATCATCAACAAGGTCTTGACTATTCAGCTTGTATTTTATTTTCTGACTTTTTGCCAATATGTAAGTCAGAACATTTATTTGTTGAGATTTGAAATTGCCATTTGTTTGAGCATTCTGATACATAGTCAAGATCTTTTTGAAGGGTAGCAGTATTGTCTGTGGTATTGAACAGCTTTACATCATCAGCAAAGAGAACGCAGTTGCTCTTAATATGATCACAGAGGTCATTTATGTAGAGTATGAAGAGAGTTGGTCCTAGAACACTGCCTTGGGGGACACCACTATTGACAGGTACAGAATTTGATAGGACGCTCCCAATTTTGACATTGTTGTCTGACAGGTATGCTTCTATCCAGTTATGCAGTTGTCCAGAGATACCATAAGATTTTAGTTTTAGTAGTAGTTTGTCGTGTACCACTGAATCAAAGGCTTTACAGAAGTCTATGTAGATTGCATCTATTGCTTTGCCCTGATCGAGTTGTGTAGTCCATATGTTTTTGCAGTGTAAGAGTTGCAGATTACAGGATAGTTTTTTCCTGAAACCAAATTGTTTATTGGAGAGTAGGTTGTTTGTCTCTAAGGGGAGGATAATGGATTGGTAAATAATCGATTCCATGACTTTACAGGTGACGCAGCATAAGGAGATTGGTCTGTAATTTTCAACTAGGCTGGGGTCTCCCTTTTTGAAGATGGGGATGACCGTGGCTTGTGACCATAGGTTAGGCAAGGAGCTGGTCCTGAAATATTTTTCAAAGATTATGCTTAGAGGTTCTGCTATGGCAGTGGATAGCTTTTTTAAGAAGTAGGCACATATTCCGTCCTGTCCATTGATAGAGATGGTTTTAGATTGCGTAGTGCTTTTTCAACATTGTCTTCTGTAAAATCCATATGTATTAGATCATTGTAGTTTTCTGTGGTTCAGCTAGGAAATACTGGGCATGATCCATTGCTGTTTACAAATACTTAGCCAAAGGATGTGTAAAGATGTTGGCTTTAATGGTGTCATCATTGCAGTCTTTACCATTAGATCCTATCAGGGGTGGGATGGACCTTGAGTCTTTTAGTTTGTTTTTTACAAAATTCTAAAAAGCGTGGGTGGAATTGGTACGTAGAAGGTTTTCCTCTTGTTTAATGTGATAATTGGTGCATTCAGTCTTTATCTGGTGGCATAAATTTTTGTATTGGCTTTTGAAGTTGGCAACGTGACCAGATTTGTTTTTCCGCCAGAGTGATCTCTTTTTGGATTTTCCTTATTGTTATGGGTAATCTGGTTTTTTTGTTTTGTTTTGGGAGTTGTTATTGGTACATATAGTTTGATGACTCTTTTGACTTCAAGTAAAAATATGTTGTAATGGTCTTCAACAGTATTGCATCCAGTGAATAGAGATTGCCAATGTCTATAAGATTTAATATCTACATCAGGACTAGCATTGGTTTTTCAAAAGCTAACAATCTTAAGAACGTGGAGGGTGTTGATGGCACATGTATTATTTTACTGTGATGCAAAATGAAGGTGTATATAATAATGTTCTACAAGCTGGAGCAAATTTTAAGCTCTCCTTTCCTAGAGAATAATGATAAGATTATCTGGTATTTGAAGAAGTAATAATTAACAGTAAAAGCTTACAATCTAATGGCATCCAAAAATCAAGGTCATATTTAAAAGGCAATACTAAAAGTTATTTAGGCCAGCAAGTTTAGTATCTCTCAGCAAATACCTACCTGGAATAATATATTTTTTAATTGAGTTGTTGGTGGAATTTGCTGTCCTCCTAGAGGAACTTAAAAATCCCTTTGGCTAAACAAACATTTTTCAGATTGAGTTTGGTCCTTATTTTATACAGAGTTTTCCTTGGAATTACTCCTTATCGTGAAAAACTTTTGCTCAGTACTTCTTACTTCATAATTTCCTGAACCCCATAGAATATTGATTCCAATGTAAAATGCAGGTACCTAATATTTTGTAGCAGAATTCACTTCTCTTTGGTACAGGATAAGATTTGCAAGCTTCCTTTCAATCAGATTCCATGGAAAGAAAAAACTGGAACCTTATGAAATAAATATGAAAACAGGAAAACAGGAAATGAAAACTCGAAGCTTATGAAATGAAAACAAGAGTCATAATCTAATTTAGCCCATTTGAGTTCTCTTGGTTTTACACTTTGTTTGCTAGTTGTACAATTAATGGGTAGCAAAAACATTCCTGGATTGGTCATTTCTGGGTATCAAAAACATTAATGTTTTAAACATTATACATTAATGTTTTAATCCCAAATCTACCATGTTGTGTTGTGTTTTAATTTTGAAAGTTAAGGTCTGTGTCTTTTACTTGTACAAAACAGAAATCATTGGGCACAATCAGGAATACATTTATATCCAACAGTTTCCCCAGAAGATGTTCAGCTAATAATTATAAGTCTTCATTTCCTGACAAAGGGAAGTAGAATCTATGGAGAATGAGGGGCTTAATAAAAAAAAAATTCAACACTTGCCCTGTTGACCTCTTGATCCCTTTAGCACAGGCTCTGTAGGTTTAATGAAGGGACATGTGTATAGCCGCAAGACACATGTTGGGAGAGTTTTAAAAAGCCAAATACCCATATATCATAGGGGAGGGGGTTGAGGTAAAACGTGAAATAGGAGATGACTCAGTTTACTCAGGCAATTTGGAATCTTACTTATTGTATCTTTAACTGAAATTTGAAAACTTTGAAACCTGCCCTTTAGCAAAAAAAAATACAATATAAACGTTTGGTTTCTTTCTAGTTGAGAAGGAGGAGGTACCATTAGAACATATATTTGATTATGAAATCACAATTTAAAAATAAATGTGCCATTTGATTATTTAAGGCAAGGTGGGCAGCAAACACATGAGATAGGTAGATAGATAGATAGAAAGAAAAAAAGAAAGAAAGAAAGAAAGAAAGAAAGAAAGGAAGGAAGGAAGGAAGGAAGAAAGAAAGAAAGAAAGAAAGAAAGAAAGAAAGAAAGAAAGAAAGAAAGAAAGAAAGAAAGAAAGAAAGAAAGAAAGAAAGAAAGAAATACTTTATTATTCCATTCAAATGTGAACACATGGTATGTTCAATTACAGGTACTCCTCAACTTACAACCCCAACTGAGCCCAAATTTTTGTTCCTAAGCAAGACAGGTGTTGTCAGTTGCATCCTATTTTACAACCTTTTTGCCACAATTGTTAAATGAATCATACAGTCATCAAGCAAATTTGGCTCTCTCCCTTCCTCCCCCCATTGACTTTACTTGTCAGAAGCCAGAGGGGAAGGTTACAATTAGTGATCACATGACCCTGGAACTGTGCAACTGTCAAAAATACATGTCAGTTGCCAAGCGTACGAATTTTGATCACATGACCATGGTGATGGCTGCATTGGTCGTAAGTATGAAAATTGTCGTAAGTCACTTTTTTCAGTGCCATTGTAAATGAATGTCTGTAAGTCAAGGACTACCTGTGTAGTCATATAATTATGGTCAGATAATTGAAGACCAGTCTTCAAAGTTAAGAAGAAAAACAAAATTATGTTAGGAACATCCAGGTTTAAAATGTATTTATTTTGATTAATTTTAATTCCCATTTCAACATCATGACTTGGAGTAGCTTACAACAATTTAAAAACACAATATCCCAACAGTGTTGCAATGTCCCAATAAATACAAATTGGTAACTAAAGTAAAAGAAGGACCCACCACAACGATTAGTGCAACTAGTCCACAGCCTTTGCTATATGTCCCAACCTCCATGAAATAGTGACATAGCCGAATATTCAAGGATGATTATGATTATATGAAATACAAGCAATTTTTAAAACAAAACACCTGCCTCTTTCCCATTTTCAATTTCTGTTGTTTACTTTGACCCTCCCCATTTTTATGTCCTAATATTTTAAAATGATTTGCGTAGAATAAACGTGGCCAGGAGTCCTGTTCGCAGAAGGAAGCATGTCTACATATTACTGCAATATTAGATTCATTGCCATATTCTATTGTTTTGGATAACTATGCTTATTTCTACCACTTAAGAGACAGTGAGACAATGCATGGACTTTTAGCAGAAAAAGGATTTCTGCTGGAAATATGTAACTAGAAATCTTACATAGTGCATAGATAACCTCTGGTTTTGGACATACATTTCAAACTGGGAAATAACTTGGCCTCTTCTCTTCAGTTAGGTATTGAAAGAAAATGCCATGATTTATGTGTATGCTTTATTTATAGCTATATGTCAGGAAAGCCATTTTGCACACAAAAATTGGTTCTTAATATAAAATACAACACATGACTGGCTTAGGTCATAATAATAGGTCATTAATAAGCAAGATGGCAGATATTACATCGTTGTATCATATTGATTAAAGAAAAAGGAAATAATTAAACAAAGGACTACAGTATGACACTTATTGCCGCTACTAACATTCTTTTATTTTTACCTTCCTACTAGTACTGGTAATCACTTAACATTAAAAAAAATGGAACAAAGAATTTGAAGAGTCCAAAGACAGTTCCAATTAGCTGGAGGAGAATTAGTACAGGTTCCAAAACATCAGTTGGATTTTTATTAGGTATAGATATGCAATTTTATAATAGCTCAAGAACTTATAGTAGTACATGAACTTTTGATAAAAGATCTAGACTTCCTCCACCATTTTCAAATCCTTTCAAATCCATAAAGTTGGTATTAGAACAGAAACACTTCAAAAGACATTAGTTTAGATAAGTAGGTTCGATAGCTGTAATGAGTACAGCTTGCACACATCACAGTGATTGGGTAATAATGTTGCAAGCCATTTTTGCTGATGAAATCAGATGCATACTGAGTTTAATGCAGTGGAATTGATTTCTGTTTGCTAGCCTATCATTCCCCTCAGCAGGGGAAGATCAATACAGATCAATCATCTGTGATTTTGCATGCCATTAGATCCTGATTTAACCTCTTTTGCCCCCTCCCCTACTGTGGACCACACAGTTTGAAAGAAGATTGATTGCTTCAGATAATCTGGGCATGACCCTTCCATTCAAACATCAAGAGCAGTTCTTCCTTTCCTAATACTTTTTAACCTAATTATTAAATGCAGGTCATTCCACTTCTTGGTAATTTATACTGGAGGGACAAATCATACTGATTATTGTTTTTCATTTTTATTTCTATTAAAATTCTGTATCTCTATCCTACAAAAGCAGCCTTTAACACTTGAGCTGACTTTTTATAAAAGATGCATTCTTGACGAATGTATTTTTTCTTTTATGTATACTGAGAGTATTTGCACCAAAACAAATTCCTTGTATGTCCAACCACATTTGGTTAATAAAAGAATTCTATTCTATTCTACTCTATAAGAAGGCGTAATCCATAGCTTTTGATTTTTTAAAATTATGTCTCTAAGCTTTAAACAGATTTTGATCATTCCAATGAGCACAATGCTTTAAAAGGCCAGCTTTTAGAGGGGCCATTTCTTTTCTTCCTAAATCAAATTTGATAACAAAAAAATAAAGGAGGGGATTCCATCTCCCACAGCATTTAAAATTAGGAAATGTATTTGCTTCTTAGTATTTACCTTCCAACAATAAGTTAATAATATGTATTTTAACCTGGAGGTTCTAGAATTTTTGTTATTTTGTTTTCAAGACCATTTGGTCTTCAGTTACGTTGCTATAATTGGAAATATACCATATATTCAATTTTGATTAGGAATATAAAATATTCTTCTTATGTATAGAGAAGTGGTACATGTATTGTTAAATTGTTTTTCCATATTAAAATTACATATATTTTGGCTTCTTAGAAAGGTGTCCTTATTGTATGGCTACCAAATCTGGGCTGTAGAAATCCAGTCAAATACTAAACACTGAATACATACAGTAAACTACTGAGATTTTTCAAGATAATTCTGCCTCCCTATCTGATCTGTTAATTTTGCTTAATGTCTTGGATAAATTTATAATTTGAGTATACTTCTGACATGGACAAATATCACCAGTCTCAAATAAAAATAAATTCTGTGACTATTTTGATAGTCCTTTTTCTTCTCCTGCTGTAGTCTTGAATTCTGGAGAGATCCTTTGTTTGATTGTAACCAGCAGAATACCTCCTGCAAGGGGTGGCAGAAGGGTGGCCTGAATCTTGGTTCATGCCCCAAAAGAGCAGACCCCACCCTGTACTTTCTCCAGTGGTCACTGGGTGGAGGCTCACAGGCCGTGTACCTTGACCCCCTTAAGAAAGTTATAGTTACTCCCACCCTGAAAGCACGACAGAAGTGGAAAAACAATGAAGATCCAGTTGGAAGATAATACTTAGACATCCACTCCAACCTTCAAATAACATTTATCCTTAAGCATTACTACTTTTGAGGTTTTTTTTTTTAACTGGCTACATCTTTACCTGTTAGCCAGCCCTCTATATCCCACCCCATCTAAGCAAATAACCTTTTCCCTTTGACCTTGGCAATAGGTACTCTCAGTTTCCTGGACTCCTAATTCCTGGCAATGCACAGTTAATATGCTTTCATTAGGCCCAAACATCATTTAGGCAATGAAAAATTACTGGTAAAAGCACTACATTTTGGTACGTTTTAAACCTAAATTTTGTCCGGTCATTCATTAAACATCCACCATCCATGCGCATGGGATGTATTTGCAATAAGATTATGATAAGCCAGGTCCATTCACGGGCACTCTGTGTAATTCAGAGCAGTGCCTGGACCAAAGTCATCTTACAAAGGGAGGCCTTTGTAAAGATGAAATCAGTAAGAAAAAATTTACACAATTGTTTCCATTTGTGTCATTTTCCACTGTATGCAGATAAGGCTTTAATTCCTCTGCTGACATTTGAAAGCTATTTGTGACATTGTGTATGTTTAATAGGTTTTGAAAAATCATTGAATTCAGCAGAAACCTTTTCTTATTTTGGCATTTGAACCCTAGAAATATCAACAATTAATTTGTCTCCTGCATTTTATCTACTTGCAAGGAACAGCCATAGTTATTTATAACTTCTGTGATAATCATGAAGAAACTGAGAATCTAATATTGGGGAGATTGGTGCCAAAGAACAACAGCCGAAGATCTTCCTGATCATCCTTTTTAACTCAGTGAGTTTAATTTACCTGGGAAAATCTGTGAAGAGGAATAAAAAAAGTCAACAGTGCCTACAGAAACTTCTGCCCATTTTTTACTTGTGCATGTAAACAAGGGTGTGGCTTCAATCATAAGAGTGCAACCACCATCTTGATTTTTTTTTAATTCCTATTAATACCTTTGATTTTAATCTTCATAACAAAAGAAGTCCTCCTTTAATTCTGTTAAAGGAGGACTTTAAGAAGCTAGAATCTTACATCTTATTGTGGTTGTTTTTATTTCAACTACATATCAGAATCGAGGTTCAAAGAATAGCTGTGGAGTGACAGGCAGTTCAACGCTTAGCCTTCTATTCCTTCATTAAGTTATTATCCCATTCTTACCAGTGTTAAACTACATATTATATCCTTTCCTTGGAATTTGAATGAGTTAGATATTTCTTCAGTTTCTTCAGTTTTTAAAAACATACTTCTTAATTTGTTATGCATAAATTTAAAATCCTTGCTTATGGTAGAGTAGTAATTTTTTTTAAAAAAAATGGAGATTTGAGGAGCTGAATCTCAAATGTCTATGAAAAATGCCTGGTATTACAAACAGGTTAATTCAATACAGGTAATTCATAGTTCCTATTTTTTCATAGGATGAGATGTCCAAGGTTCCAGAAGTAATTCTTACTTCCCCATGAGTAATAAGCATATTAAAAGTATGAGGAGAGGCAGCATGAATCCTTTCATTTGGTTTATTTCTCATAATGTCTGAAATCAATTTCTAAAACATCCCAGATCTATCCAAGATGGTGAAGCCATTTCTTACTTGCTTTTATAATTAGTTCCACATATATGTGCTTGAAATGTTAGGCATAAGTACTTTCGCAAAGATTTCATTGAGCTCAAAAGACTCATATTTGAAAACAGGGATTTATAAGGGCCGTGGTGGGACAGTGGTTAGAATGCAATACTGCAGGCTAACTCTGCCCACAGTAGGGAATTTGATCATGATTCAGCCTTCCATTTTTCTGAGGTTAGTAAAATGGGGACCCAGATTTTGAAAATGCTGACTCTGTAAACCATTCAGAGAGTGCTGTAAAGCACTATGGAGAGGTACATAGTTCTAAGAGCTATTGCTATTCTTTTCTCTTAAAAGCATATTTGAAAAAATATTTTTCTGTGCAGATTTTTATGCGGAATGGATTACCTCAGTTAGTAACTTTTTGTTACAAATATATATTTAATTTCATATAGCTAACATAATTATACATAAATCAAAGAAATCATGCACTATCAAAATTTTAAATTGTTATATTTTTCTGTCTTTATTGGTGTTAACTTTAAGATCACATCTGAACTGATTCAAATTCTGCTTTGATGATAAACAATATCATTTAGAAATGCTTGAACAACTCTGTTTATGTATCTGTCTGTGTGGTACTTTGATTTGCAGTGTGAGATAGCTGATAGCTGAAATTGCTAAGTGTAACATCAGATTGAAGGAATTAAAGCAGACATTTCTAATATCACAAAAACCAGAAGATCCATTTATGTGTCATCGTTTGCTACTCAAAAATAAGTATTGATCTCAGTAGTAAGAATATATAGGATTTTAGTCCAAAGTTC